>NC_092148.1:16467882-16767882 GCF_045791955.1 Oncorhynchus clarkii lewisi | reverse complement strand
ATACTTTTTGGCCTAAATGCAAAGTCTTATAATTATCTAATCAAGGTATATTAGTGTTTAATTTTTTATTAATACAAAAAATACAAACATCTTCCACTTTGATATTAGAATATTTTGTGGAAGCCGTTAACCTAAAAAATACAATTAAATACATTTTAATCCCACTTTGTAACACCATAAAATGTGAAGAAATCCAAGGGGGTGTAGACTTTTTAGAGGCGTTGTATATGTGCTTTAAGCCTGTTGCTATTTTAATGATAGTATTGTTATAATCAATGTACTAGTTTAGCAGATGGCCTGTTTTGGTACTGAATGTAGATCCTCACACAGTCACACCCAACCACAAGAAACAATAGCCTGTCAAACCTTTATGATATGAGACCATTGATTTGCTCTGAACTTGAGTGTGAATACATTTTGGCATAAATTACACAGCAGCTGGCATGCAGAGTGTATTTGCAATTAGTATCTCTTCAGAGAATAAATGTTTTAAATACATATTTATTTTTGACAGGTTGTGTCAGTCAGTGTTCTACCATTTTACTTACTGTACTTTTTTTTTAAACATAAAACAACCATATCTAACATCTTATTCATCTGGTCTAAGCAATCCTCATAATTTATCTGAACTATCTGAAAATATATCTGAAAAGCTGCATTCGCTAAGGCAGCACTTTAAACAGTCAGTCTTAAATAAATAGGAATAAACAAATAAATGAATGTTCTACATTTAAAATTACAGTTGCTTATTATCTTAAATTAAAATAGCTTAGTTGATTATAATCAGTCCATGTGGAAGCCTGAGAGCACCTGATATATATCCCTCTCCCTCTCTCGGCCTTGGAGGGTGAGTGGAGCGAAACCCTCCACCAGGACGTTAAGCTGCTGGGTCTCGCGGGCGCTGCAGTGGGGTGGGGTGGAACCGACGCAGGTCCACCCGGAAGGATCCCTTCTCCAGGGTCATGCATGGCTCACATCAAGCCCCCTACTCTATCAATTCAATTTAAGGGCTTTATTGGCATGGGGAACATATGTTAACATTGCCAAAGCAAGTGAAGTAGATAAACAAACGTCTGTATCTATGTAGGAGATATTCGCTTGGCAGATCATACCTGGGAGAGGAGAGGAATACAGTCGGTCCAGACACTGCATCTGGAAATGTTTGCAAATAAGCTACTGAATACTTTCTGCTGCATAGCCAGCCATGACACTTAATAAAGTTATACATCATTTGAACGACATTTTTCGAATTACCATATTCTGCCACAAGAGGTCACTATGAGTCAAAACTTGCATCTGTTACTTATGGTTGTTCATAATAACCGTTCTCTTTGTAACCCCTGGTCATTTAGAGTCTAAGTAACATAATTGAAAACAAAATCCCCATCCAAATCTGTCAGTTTAAACTAGAGATGAATTTTATTGTATGGGCTGCGTCCCAAACAACCGCATCGGGCCTATGTTGCCTTAGGCCAAGCTACAGTGGTGTTTGTCTGACCATTAGACATCGGTCTTTTCACATCTGTTGCATCGGAATGGTTTGGCCCACAAACTAATATGACCAGTGACCACTCTATGGAAAGGGGAGAGTCTCATGAACACGTTTTGCTCGTTGGCCAACACACGTGTCAAGGGAATTGTCTGAAGGTAACCCATACAAATGAGTGGAAGTATGGAGGTAGTTTTGTGCCAACAAAAGTAAGGGGTTAAATATGAGTAAAATATATATATATTTCCTGAGCTTTCGTATGTCCTAGATATAGGACAGACACTTCAAAACCTTATTCCTTATGATTTATTTTTGGACTGGTCTTTTTTGCCATTTATGAATGTTTTGTTCAATGTGTTTCTATGGGTTATAGTAGTAAAGGAAAAATTCAATATTTTATCAAATACATTTCTTATATATTTTTTTTTGACACCGAAAGGGGTCCAAAATTCTAAATCAAAAACAATTCCATATTTTTAGACTTTTAGAGGTTAATGCCTGTCTGTCAGTGTGCTAGAAAACTACAACACATGATTGTAATTAACATGGTTTAGATAACTGTGATCTTGTGCAACAGTCATTACATGGCACAGCCCTTCTACAGTCCTGTGTAACCAATGTATTCACTCAACATAAAACAAAACAGCTACTCATCATCCTTCGCTTTTCTAAATATTTATCTGATTCTCGGCCAAAATTACAACACGTAGTTTTACTCTAAACTGTATATCCAAATCTGGCTCTGATTTTAGACTAAACATTTATGTCCCTATTCTACACAATGTGTTATTCTAGCTCTGAGTCAGTGCCACAGCCCTGGTTGTGGGAGTCCCCCATCCAGAATAGAACATGTAAACATGAACACTTGGCTCTTAACCACACTGTCCATGGGTAACTCCATCCTCCCTCCCTCCTTCCATAACGGAAAACTGATGGAGAGTGTTTGACCCACAAGTGGCCTCCATGATGCCCTCCAGGAGGGCGATGATCTCAAACTCATGCTTCCTCAGCTGTTCAGGGCCCAGTTCCCAGAAGGGGCTGGAGAATGTGGCTCTCACTCAGGTCCCTCAGTCGGAACATCAGACACAGCTGGTCGTCACGGTTGGCGATGACGCAAGTGCAGCTGAAGAGCAGTGTATCTGCCCTCTTCTTGGAAGGGAGATCTTGACGAACATGCAGCCCACCATGAGAGTGTTGATCATGGAGCCCACGATGCACTGCATCATGACCAGCAACACGCCCTCGCGGCAGGCCGGGATGACGGCGAGCGAGCTGTAGCCGATGGTGCGCTGTGTCTCCACAGAGAAGAGCAGGGCTGAGATGAAGTCATCTACTCCCAGGTAGCAGGGCTGCTGCCCCAGGGTCTGGTCCTGGCTGCTATTAGAAGGAGGCTCCAGGTCCCCACAAAGAAACACATTCAGGATGTAGAGACCAGCAAACCAGAACCAGGTGGTGGTGTAGCACATCATGAAAATAAAAATGAACCAGCAGAACTGCAAGTCCACAAAGGAAGTGAAGATGTCAGACAATAAATGGCCCCCTCTCGGCAATGTGACACAGGTTGACCCAGCACTTCCTTTCCTTGGCCATGCTGTCCTTCTCACAGGTGAGGCAGGGACTGCTTGAGGGTTGCGGTGGGGACAGGGGTGAGACCCTGTAAGAGGTTGGCTTGGCCATGATGGGCACACTGGGGGCGTGTCGGGGAACACCATTGACCTAGGAGCAGAACAGGGCTAGATCTGCCTACCTGGAGCCCTGGATGGAGATCCACTGGCCCCAGAAGTAGCCATGCCCCCCCCCCCTCCCCCTGGTATGGGCTGTGGGGGATGTCTGTGGTGCTTGTGTCGACGCATGAGGGAGCTCAGGCTGGGAGGAGCCACTGGGCATGATGTCAGGAAAGGGGAGGGGGTTGATGCTGCGTGGGGAGTCTGGAAGGGAGATAGAGAGAAAGAGAGAGCTCTTTAAAATCTAAAAATTTCAAGCAGACAACCTCGGACAAGTTCTGGCCTGGTTTTTATCTTATCTGTCGGAAAGATATTAGTTTGTCTCGGTGGATGGTTTGTCCTCTGACAAATCAACTGTAAATTTTGGTGTTCCTCAGGGCTCTGTTTTAGGACCATTATTGTTTTCACTATATATTTTACCAGGCCTCCTAACTGTACCTAGAATTTGTAAGCAAACAGCTGGAGTCAGGGCTTTCTCCTATTGAGCTCAATTTTTATGGAATGGTCTGCCTACCCATGTGAGAGACGCAGACTCGGTCTCAACTTTTAAGTCTTTATTGAAGACTCATCTCTTCAGTAGGTCCTATGATTGAGTGTAGTCTGGCCCAGGAGTGTGAAGGTGAATGGAAAGGCACTGGAGCAACGAATCGTCCTTGCTGTCTCTGCCTGGCCGGTTCCCTTCTCCACTGAGATTCTCTGCCTCTAACCCTATTACAGGGGCTGAGTCACTGGCTTACTGGAAGATCACCAGTAAGCCAGTGACTCAGGAGGGGTGCGTCACTTGAGTGGGTTGAGTCACTGACAGGATCTTCCTGTCCGGGTTGGCGCCCCCCCTTGGGTTGTGCCGTGGCGGAGATCTTTGTGGGCTATACTCGGCCTTGTCTCAGGGTAGTCGGTTGGTGGTTGAAGATATCCCTCTAGTGGTGTGGGGGCTGTGCTCTGGCAAAGTGGGTGGGGTTATATCCTGCCTGTTTGGTCCTGTCCGGGGGTATCGTCGGACGGGGCCACAGTGTCTTCAGACCCCTTCTGTCTCAGCCTCCAGTATTTATGCAGCAATAGTTTGTGTCGGGGGGCTAGGGTCAGTCTGTTATATCTGGAGTATTTCTTCTGTCTTATCCGGTGTCCTGTGTGAATTTAAGTATGCTCTCTCTAATTCTCTCTCTCGGAGGAACTGAGCCCTAGGACCATGCCTAAGGACTACCTGACCTGATGACTCCTTGCTGTCCCCAGTCCACCTGGCTGTGCTGCTGCTCCAGTTTCAACTGTTCTGCCTGCGGCTATGGAACCCTGACCTGTTCACCGGACGTGCTGTTTTCAACTCTCTAGAGACAGCAGGAGCAGTAAAGATACTCTGAATAATTGGCTATGAAAAGTCAACTGACATTTACTCCTGAGGTGCTGCTGTTGCACCCTCGACAACCACTGTGATTATCATTATTTGACCCTGCTGGTCATTTATGAACATTTGAACATCTTGGCCATGTTCTGTTATAATCTCCACCTGGCACAGCCAGAAGAGGACCGGCCACTCCTCATAGCCTGGTTCTTCTCTAGGTTTCTTCCTAGGTTCTGGACATTCTAGGGTTTCCTAGCCATTGGACATTGGACATCCTGGACATTCTAGTTTTTCCTAGCCACAGTTCTTCTACACCTGCATTGCTTGCTGTTTGGGGTTTTAGGCTGGGTTTCTGTACAGCACTTTGTGACATCAGCTGAAGTAAGAAGGGATTTATAAATACATTGTATTGAATTTGATTGATAATAAAAAATAAACAATGCCAAATGTTTGACCAAATTGACACTGCAAACAGAATTCTGCAAAAACATTATCTGTGTACAATGTAAATCACCAAATAATGCATGCAGAGCAGAATTAGGCCAATACCTGCTAATTATCAAAATCCAAAAAGGAAGTGTTCAATTATACAACCACCTAAAAGGAAGCGATTCCCAAACCTTCCATACCAAAGCCATCACCTACAGAGAGGTTAACCTAGAGAAAAGTCCCCTAAGCAAGCTGGTCCTGGGGCTCTGTTCACAAACACAAACAGACCCCACAGAGCCCCAGGACAGCAGCACAATTAGACCCAACCAAATCATGAGAAACAAATATGATACATTGATAAGAAAATTGATACATTGATAAGAATTAAGAAAGTAACTGAGCAAACTAGAATGCTATTAGGTCCTAAACAGAGAGTACACAGTGGCAGAATACCTGACCACTGTGACTGACCCAAACTAAAGGAAAGCGTTGACTATGTACAGACTCAGTGAGCATAGCCTTGCTATTGAGAGACTTGGCTCTCAAGAGAAAACTGCCCACAAAATGAGGTGGAAACTGAGATGCACTTCCTAACCTCTTGCCTAATGTATGACAACTTTAGAGAGACATACGTCCCTCAGAGTACACAGACCAACAAAGAATTCAAAAACAAATCCAATTTTGATAAACTCCCATATCTATTGCGTGAAATACCACAGTGTGCCATCACAGCAGCAAGATTTGTGACCTGTTGCCACGAGAAAGGGGAGAACAAGAACAAACACCACTGTAAATACAACCCATATTTGTTTATTTATTTTCCCTTTTCTACTTTAACTATTTTGCACATCGTTCTAACACTGTACATAGCCGTAAGACATTTCAAATGTGTATATTCCTTTGAAACTTGTGAGTGTAATGTTTACTGTTAATTTTTGATTGATTATTTAACTTTTGTTTATTATCTATTTCACTTGCTTTGACAATGTACACAGCCCTTTACACACACAGAGAGCGAGAGAGCAAAGTTTGTCCTGAGAGGAACTCTAGCTTCTGGGAAAAGCTAGAAGAACCTCTGGTTTACATGAATAAACCACATTCCTTAGACCTGGCCCTTTTTTTTCTTGCTCACATTAAGTTTCCCTTTTTGTGCCTCATGCTGCTCTGCTGAACTTACATTTTAAAACTTTCCACACCTTCTCAGGAGATGCCTTTTTCATCTGGAAAACTGCAATATAGTCAGTATAGAAAATGTTTGTTTTTTTAAATCCCTGTTATCTCTTCTGTTTTCCTTTTTGAGCAAACAAATCTAACCATTGGTATTAGTTTTCCAGTGCTGTCCATTGAGAAAAAACATAAGAAACGATTTTTAAAAATCTAGTTATAAGAACATTATTCAATAAACACCCATGTAAACATTTGATTCCTTCACGTTGATGAGGTGAGTCTGATAGTGAACGGTCTCCTCTGGAGCTCTGGTCTGGACCGTCATGGTAGCTTTGGGCTGATTGGTGATGGATGTCTGCCGGCCCTGTGGACCCTCCTGTATGGTCCCTGTGGATCCTGTGGAACCCCAGGCCTCAGCACTAGGGGCCCCTTTGGCCCTTGTCAACATACTATAGCTGGTGAGGCGTCAGATATTGGAACAATGTTCATGGCAGGGGAGAGTCTCCCAGTCATTCAAGACCTAAAGAAACACAAGAGCATGTCAACAAACAGAACACAGAAACAGATGAGTACTTGGTCTTGAAATAACCAGCAGGTGATGAGATCCCAGGAATCCTTTACATCTCCAGAGCAGCTGGTTATAGCTCACTGGGCACTGCCATCAATTCAACGTCTATTCAATGTTGGTTCAACTTAATTTAATTGAAACAACATTGATTCAACCAGTATGCCCAGTGGGTGGTCATTTACCCAGGCAGTCTGAGCTCATTAAAAGCTGCTTACAGATGACTGGTTCACCCATGATTTTTTTTCACCTTTATAGGCCATGGTGGCGAAGTAAATACAATATAGCAATTAAAACACTGGAATGGTAGATTTGACAGTAGATGAGTGTGAAAAGTAGAAATACTGGGGTGCAAAGGAGAAAAATAAATAAATACAGTAGGGGAAGAGGTAGTTGTTTGGGCTATTTATAGATGGGCTATGTACAGGTGCAGTGATATGTGAGCTACTCTGACAGCTGGTGCTTAAAGCTAGTGAGGGAGATAAGTGTTTCCAGTTTGAGATTTTTGTAGTTCGTTCCAGTCAATGGCAGCAGAGAACTGGAAGGAGAGGCCGCCAAAGAGGAATTGGGTTTGGGGGTGACAAGCGAGATATACCTGCTGGAACGCATGCTACGGGTGGGTGCTGTTATGGTGACCAGCGAGCAGAGATAAGGGGGGACTTTACCTAGCAGGGTCTTGTAGATGACCTGGAGCCAGTGGGTTTGGCGACGAGTATGAAGCGAGGGCTAGCCAATGAGAGCATACAGGTCGCAGTGGTGGGTAGTATATGGGGCTTTGGTGACAAAACGGATGGCACTGTGATAGACTGCATCCAATTAGTTGAGTAGGGTGTTGGAGGCTATTTTGTAAATGACATCACCGAGGATCGGTAAGATGGTCAGTTTTACGAGGGTATGTTTGGCAGCGTGGGTGAAGGATGTTTTGTTGCGAAATAGGAAGCCAATTCTAGATTTAACTTTGGATTGGAGATGTATGATGTGAGTCTGGAAGGAGAGGTTACAGTCTAATCAGACACCTAGTTATTTATAGTTGTCCACATATTCTAAGTCAGAACCATCCAGAGTAGTGATGCTGGACGGGCGGGCAGGTGCAGGCAGCGATCGGTTGAAGAGCATGCATTTAGTTTTACTTGTATTTAAGAGCAGTTGGAGGCCACTGAAGGAGAGTTCGTCTGAAGCTCGTCTGGAGAGTTGATAACACAGTCTCCAAAGAAGGGCCAGAAGTATACAGAGTGGTGTCGTCTGCATAGAGGTGGATCAGAGACTCACCAGCAGCAAGCAGCAAGAGAGACATCATTGATGTATACAGAGAAGAGTCGGCCCAAGAATTTAACCCTGTGGCACCCCCATAGACTGCCAGAGGCCCGGACAACAGGCCTTCAGATTTGACACACTGAACACTGAACTCTGTGGGAAAAGTAGTTGGTGAACCAGGCGAGGCAATCATTTGAGAAACCAAGGCTGTTGAGTCTGCCGATGAGGATGTGGTGATTCACAGAGTCGAAAGCCTTGGCCAGGTCAATGAATACGGCTGCACAGTATTGTTTCTTATCGATGGCGGTTAAGATATCGTTTAGGACCTTGAGCGTGGCTGAGGTGCACCCATGACCAGCTCTGAAACCAGATTGCATAGCGGAGAAGGTGCGGTGGGTTTCGAAATGGTTGGTGCTCTGTTTGTTGACTTGGCTTTCGAAGACCTTAGAAAGGCAGTGTAGGATAGATATAGGTCTGTAGCAGTTTGGGCCAAGAGTGACCCCCCCTTTGACGAGGGGTATGACAGCAGCTGCTTTCCAATCTTTGGGAATCTCAGACGACACGAAAGAGAGGTTGAACAGGCCAGTAATAGGGGTTGCAACAATTTCAGCAGATAATTTTAGAAAGAAAGGGTCCAGATTGTCTAGATTGTCTGATTTGTGGGGGTCCAGATTTTGCAGCTCTTTCAGAACATCAGCTGACTGGATTTGGGAGAAGGAGAAATGGGGAAGGCATGGGTGAGTTGCTGTGGGGGGTGCAGTGCTGTTGACCAGGGTAGGGGTAGCCAGGTGGAAAGCATGGCCAGCCATAGAAAAATGCTTATTGAAACTCTCAATTATAGTGGATTTATCGGTGGTGACAGAGTTTCCTATCCTCAGTGCAGTGGGCAGCTGGGAGGAGGTGCTCTTATTCTCCATGGACTTTACAATGTCCCAGAACTTTTTTGAGTTAGTGTTGCAGGAAGCTAATTTCTGCTTGAAAAAGCTAGCCTTGGCTTTTCTAACTGCCTGTGTATATTGATTCCTAACTTCCCTGAAAAGTTGCATTTCACGGGGGCTCTTCGATACTAATGCAGAACGCCACAGGATGTTTTTGAGTTGGTTAATTAAGGGCAGTCAGGTCTGGAGAAAACTAAGGGCTGTATCTGTTCCTGGTTCTAAATTTCTTGAATGGGGCATGCTTATTTAAGATGGTGAGGAAGGCATTTTTAAAGAATAACCAGGCATCCTCTACTGACGGGATGAGGTCAATATTCTTCCAGGATACCCGGGCCATGTCAATTAGAAAGGCCTGCTCGCTAAAGTGTCTCAGGGAGCGTTTGATAGTGATGAGTTGAGGTCGTTTGACCACTGACCCATTACGGATGCAGGCAATGAGGCAGTGATTGCTGAGATCTTGGTTGAAAACAGCACAGGTGAATTTAGAGGGCAAGTTGGTTAGGATGATATCTATGAGGGTGCCCGTGTATATGGCTTTGGGGTTGTACCTGGTAGGTTCATTGATAATTTGTTGGAGATTGAAGGCATCAAGCTTAGATTGTAGGATGGCCGGGGTGCCACAGTTTAGGTCACCTAGCAGCAGAGCTCTGAAGATAGATGGGGGGCAATCAGTTCACATATGGTATCCAAAGCACAGCTGGGGGCAGAGGGTGGTCTATAGCAGGCAGTGAGATACTTTTTTTTTAGAGAGGTGGATTTTTAAAAGTAGAAGTTCAAATTGTTTGGGTACAGACCTGGATAGTAGGACAGAACTCTGCATGCTATCTCTGCAGTAGATTGCAACACCGCCCCCTTTGGCCATTCTATCTTGTCTGAAAATGTTGTAGTTAGGGATGGAGATTTCAGAGTTATTGGTGGTCTTGCTAAGACAGGATTCAGACGCGGCTAAGACATCCGAGTTGGCAGAGTGTGCTAAAGCAGTGAATAAAACAAACTTAGGGAGGAGGCTTCTAATGTTAACATGCATGAAACCAAGGCTTTTATGGTTACAGAAGTCATCAAAAGAGAGTGCCTGGGGAATAGGAGTGGAGCTAGGCACTGCAGGGCCTGGATTCACCTCTACATCGCCAGAGGAAGAGGAGGAGTAGGATAAGGGTACGGCTAAAAGCTATGAGAATTTGACGTCTAGGACGTCCGGAACAGAGAGTAAAAGGAGCAGGTTTCTGGGGGCGATAGAATAGATTCAAGGTATAGTGTACAGACAAAGGTATGGCAGGATGTGAATACAGGGGAGGTAAACCTAGGCATTGAGTGATGAAAGAGATATTGTCTCAAGAAACATAAATGAAACCAGGTGATGTCATCACATGTGTGGGTGGTGGAACTGAAAGGTTGGATAAGGTATAATGAGCAGGGCTAGAGGCTCTACAGTGAAATAAGCCAATAAACACTAACCAGAACAGCAATGGACAAGGCATATTGACATTAAGGAGAGGCATGCTTAGCCAAGTGATCATAAGGGTCCAGTGAGTAGTGAGGTTGGTTGGGGTCACGGCGATTCACACAGCTAGCCGAGCCATGGGTAGCAAGTTAGCAGAAGATGGAGGTCTGTTTTTAGCCACCCCGTGCGTTTCCGTCGCTAGATTAATGGGGTTCCGTGTGGTAGAGGGGACCAATCCAATTGTCAAAATAGTTAGTTATAGTGGCCCAAGAAGATTGTTCGATAGACCTGTTCAGATAGCAGCCGATGACCAGAGAAAGGAGATACAGTACATTTCCATAACTGTTTTGTGACTCAAGCAAACAAAACCTTGTTGGCAGAGTCAGGGCATGGTCATAGGTATGGTTGACCAGCTCCCATTTCAGAACCACAGACAGCTCAGGTGCCTCGTTTATAGCCGTTGCGTACATGACACACTAAATATATTTCTGCGACATTTTTTAAAAGACTGGACAAGTATAAAACTATTGTGATTTAACTTAGCGCACGCCATGTTTCCCGTTATAAATCAGACCCGTCCTGAAACTATGCGTGCGTGAACTAGCATTACAACTCCGCCTCAAAAATACCCATCATTCACCTTTTATGGTGAGAATAATGCCCTTATTTGCTGTATACTTTGGAAGTATTGGAATTAAGTCAAGAGTATCTAAAGGAAATAGCAATGGCGAACTTGATCAATGTCTTTGTAGCTGTTGACAGAATGTTTCCTTTTGAGCTATCTAACCGTTTCTGAAATACAAAAACAATTGCAAATTGTTGTGGACCTGTAAACAGATCGTTTGAATTCAATAATGTTGTGCATTTAATTTTCCTGAACATAAATATGCAGCACTGCCCGCGAATTGTGAAACATTGTCTAGCCTGATTATTTTTTAAACTACATTGGGACTACTTGCAGTGGTAGCTAATACACTTCAATGCCAAATATCTACTCTTCACCTGTATGTTATAAACCGCGCTCCCCTTCTGATGCATAGAGCAAAAACTTGAAATTATAATAGCCCATCTAAATGGCCCAATTAAATGAGATGCGCATGGTAATTTGTTGTATGGCTACTTCGGGAATATTAACTCATCATGGCCATTCCTCTCTGGGCTAGGTGTCCCGCTAGCGTCCCACCATGACAACATCCGGTGAAATTGCAGAGCTTGAAATTCAAAATACAAACAAATCATAATATTAAACATTCATGAAAATACAAGTGTCATACATCATTTAAAAGCTTAACCTCTTGTTAATCCAGACGCTTCGTCAGATTTCAAAAAGGCTTTATGGCGAAAGCATACCATGCGATTATCTGAGGACAGCGCCCTGCATACATCAGCATTAAAAACATTTTCCAAACCAGCAGAGGCATCACAAAAGTCAGAAATAGCGATAAAATAAATCACTTACCTTTGAAGATCTTCCTCTGTTTGCAATTCCAAGGGTTCAAGCTACACAACAAATGGTCATTTTGCTCAATAAAGTCCTTCTTAATATCCCCAAAAAGTCAGTTTATTTGGCGCGTTTGATTCAGTAATCCACCCGTTCAACGTGCATACAAAGGAATCCCAAAAGTTACCAATACCAATAAACTTCGTCCAAACAAGTCAAACAACATTTATAATCAATCCTCAGGTACCCTAATATGTATATGTATATAAATGATATAATAAATGAATTTAAGACGGAATGTAGTATGTTCAATACCTGAGATAAATAACGAAGTGCGCGCCCTCCTCCACACTCGCCACAAGACTACAGTCCAAAATGAGAGCCACCTTGAAAAACTACAATTACTAACTCATTTTTCAAAAAACAAGCCTGAAACCCTTTCTAAAGATTGTTGACATCTAGTGGAAGCCATAGGAACTGCAATCTGGGAGGTATTCCTTTGAATATCCCATAAACAAGCATTCAAATGGGCTGTGACCTGCCATATCAGTTCTGTTATACTCAGACATTATTTATAACAGTTTCACAGTTTATTATTTATAACAGTTTTAGAAACTTCAGAATGTTTTCTATCCAATGCTACCAATTATCTGCATATCTTAGCTTCTATCTTAGCTTATTTAATACATATCATAATATGATAAATGTATTGTTTATAAATTAAATATTGTCTACTCGAGAAAAGGTGATCCTCTGCTCTACTGTTAAACTGTGCTTCAGGAATGGATCGCATAGAGCAAAATACTTGAACAAGCTTATCTATTTACTACTGTGAAGTGGAGACAATGAAATGAGAGATGGAATGAAAAGAAGCCTATCCTTACTTGTTGTAGGTTTATAGGCTATTTCAGGAGTATGCAACCACCAGTCAGAAAAGGTGAGGAATTTATTCTGCAATGATCACGGAAATGAAATAATAGGAAATAGATCCCAATTTCTAATTTTAGAATGCAAATATACAATAAATAGATTTTCACTGTTCTCATGAACGGCAGATTATTTCATATTGTTATTATAGCGCATTTACAGTGCCTTGCGAAAGTATTCGGCCCCCTTGAACTTTGCGACCTTTTGCCACATTTCAGGCTTCAAACGTAAAGATATAAAACTGTATTTTTTTGTGAAGAATCTACAACAAGTGGGACACAATCATGAAGTGGAACGACATTTATTGGATATTTCAAACTTTTTTAACAAATCAAAAACTGAAAAATTGGGCGTGCAAAATTATTCAGCCCCTTTACTTTCAGTGTAGCAAACTCTCTTCAGAAGTTCAGTGAGGATCTTTGAATGATCCAATGTTGACCTAAATGACTAATGATGATAAATACAATCCACCTGTGTGTAATCAAGTCTCCGTATAAATGCACCTGCACTGTGATAGTCTCAGAGGTCCGTTAAAAGCGCAGAGAGCATCATGAAGAACAAGGAACACACCAGGCAGGTCCGAGATACTGTTGTGAAGAAGTTTAAAGCCGGATTTGGATACAAAAAGATTTCCCAAGCTTTAAACATCTCAAGGAGCACTGTGCAAGCGATAATATTGAAATGGAAGGAGTATCAGACCACTGCAAATCTACCAAGACCTGGCCGTCCCTCTAAGCTTTCAGCTCATACAAGGAGAAGACTGATCAGAGATGCAGCCAAGAGGCCCATGATCACTCTGGATGAACTGCAGAGATCTACAGCTGAGGTGGGAGACTCTGTCCATAGGACAACAATCAGTCGTATATTGCACAAATCTGGCCTTTATGGAAGAGTGGCAAGAAGAAAGCCATTTCTTAAAGATATCCATAAAAAGTGTTGTTTAAAGTTTGCCACAAGCCACCTGGGAGACACACCAAACATGTGGAAGAAGGTGCTCTGGTACGATGAAACCAAAATTGAACTTTTTGGCAACAATGCAAAACGTTATGTTTGGCGTAAAAGCAACACAGCTGAACACACCATCCCCACTGTCAAACATGGTGGTGGCAGCATCATGGTTTGGGCCTGCTTTTCTTCAGCAGGGACAGGGAAGATGGTTAAAATTGATGGGAAGATGGATGGAGCCAAATACAGGACCATTCTGGAAGAAAACCTGATGGAGTCTGCAAAAGACCTGAGACTGGGACGGAGATTTGTCTTCCAACAAGACAATGATCCAAAACATAAAGCAAAATCTACAATGGAATGGTTCAAAAATAAACATATCCAGGTGTTAGAATGGCCAAGTCAAAGTCCAGACCTGAATCCAATCGAGAATCTGTGGAAAGAACTGAAAACTGCTGTTCACAAATGCTCTCCATCCAATCTCACTGAGCTCGAGCTGTTTTGCAAGGAGGAATGGGAAAAAAATGTGAGTCTCTCGATGTGCAAAACTGATAGAGACATACCCCAAGCGACTTACAGCTGTAATCACAGCAAAAGGTGGCGCTACAAAGTATTAACTTAAGGGGGCTGAATAATTTTGCACGCCCAATTTTTCAGTTTTTGATTTGTTAAAAAAGTTTGAAATATCCAATAAATGTCGTTCCACTTCATGATTGTGTCCCACTTGTTGTTGATTCTTCACAAAAAAATACAGTTTTATATCTTTATGTTTGAAGCCTGAAATGTGGCAAAAGGTCGCAAAGTTCAAGGGGGCCGAATACTTTCGCAAGGCACTGTAGCTACCTGTTTTTTAGGAATAAGAGGCTAGGCTACTTATGCCTACTTGCAATGCAATACTTCAACCACTAGAAACTGTGCTTACGCTGGGTCTAAAGTTTGCAGGAAGATAAGCAAATTCTCAATCAAGTTCAGTTTTCATAAATGTCAACTTTAGCATGAAAACTGGCGCACGCATATTTTGGGGCATATTTTGTGCATATGCAATGTTTATAAATGAGGCCCCTGGTCATTACAACAATGTGTTAACTAAGGACAACAATGCTCACTCCACACATCAGCCACAGTTTAATTATGGCATGTTTTGACATATCTTAAAAGGGCAAGACACGCCATATCTCTGTTGCCTGCAGTTATGCCAAATGTCTCCATTTTCTTTAGAGGTTGCATTGGGCATTTCCTGATCCAGACACTATCTTTGGAAGGCTTCAGCCTAAAATAAAACCGGCCTGAATAATTTACAAATCTTGTTTGCTTGTTTAGCCACTTCTACATGTCAGGGACATCACATAAAGTACTTTCCTACAACCATGTTCCTAGCCACTCCCTAGTCTAACTGGCAGCAACCCACCAACCAAGAACCCTATAAAACCATGTGCAACAGAACCACTTTGTTAGCGTTTCCTCTACGCACTGCTGAGATCAGATACACAGTCTGGAGTTGTCCTGGGAACAGTGTTTACAGCAATAGGGGGATTTACTAGACAGATAAAGACAGAGTAGGGTGAGCAGGCTAAACTAGCTAGCTGCATTTGCTAGCTAAGTCAAGGTGAAAGTTAGACTGCATTTACACAGGCAGCCCAATTCTAAGTTATTTGTTCATCTTATTCATTAAAAGCAGTTAAAAGCAGTGGGAAAAAAGTAGTGGAGAGCAACTTACAGTTAGTTATGTTTCACTGTTTTTATTTTTATGAAATTCACTGAAAAGGATCGTCCTCCCCTTCCTCAGAGGATCCTCCACTGCTTTTAACCAATGAATAAGATGAATAAATAACTTAGACCGCATTTACACAGGCAGCCCAATTCTGAACATTTTCATTAGTTGGTCTTTTGACCAAATGGGCTCAGCTCTTTGCCAATAATTGGGCAAAAGATCAGAATTGGGCTGTTTGTGTAAACGCAGGCCATGTATCTCATATCCAATAAATAACCTGAGGCCATATGTAGCTCGATCTACTGCCATGTAGCCACCTCCCACAATCCGATCACATACCCTTTTCCAGGGCCTGCAGCAGAACAAATCAGTTGGACAGGCCTTTGATTTCCATAAGGGGACCTCCTTTTATGGGTGTAATAGTAAAGACCATAGGCAGCTCGTGAGTTTACAATTGATCATACCAGTTCTACAGTTAAAATTATTTTTATATGCACATTTTCGTGGAACAGTTTCATTTCTCTAAATCAGTCACGTTAATCATCATCTTCTAAGTACAATATATAGGCCTAAAGCCGACAAAACAGTAGGAAATATCCTGATGAAAATTCCATTTTTTTCAATCACATTAATCTCTCTACTCCGTCTGTCTGCCTCCTTTAATATTTGTCTTGACTTGAGCTATCGGTAGTGAAGTGCAACATAGAAAATCATGACTTGGTCCGGGCCGGAAGCTGTCACTAGTGAACTTGCAACATTGTGTCAACTAGCATATTCCGGCCCTCAGCGTTTACTGCGCCAGAGAGCTCCAGACAGACAGCTGTTTTTTTTATGACGTTTCCACTGGATATATGGGATCATCAGATAATTAGATTTAGCTATTTCACACCGAGGCTTGTTGGATTTCGAGGTGTTGGAAGGATTTTTTAAACAATGAAGAAATATTATTCGCAATGGATGTTAATCAAACAGACTTCATTGACTTGTGTGAAGAAAAAAATGACTGAGATGCTCAGTTTACAGTCAATTTGGAAAGTGTTCAGAACCTTTGACTCTTTCCACATTTTGTTACATTACAGTCTTATTCTAAAATGGATTAAATTAATTTAAAAGTATCACCAATCTACACACAAGACCTCAAAGTGAAAACGGGTTTAGACATTTTTGCAAATGTATTACAAATAAAAAACAGAAATACCTTATTTACATAAGTTTTCAGATCATTTGCTATGAGACTCGAAATTAAACTCAGGTGCATCCTGTTTCCATTGATAATCCTTGAGATGTTTCTACAACTTGATTGGAGTCCACCTGTGGTAAATTCAATTGATTGGCCATGATTTGGTAAGGCACACACGTCTATATAAGGTCCCACAGTTGACAGTGCATGTCAGAGCAAAAACCAAGCCATGAGGTCGAAGGAATTGTTGGTAGAGCTCTGAGACAGGATTGTGTCGAGGCACAGACCTGGGGAAGACAGTGGCCTCCATTCTTAAATGGAAGACGTTTGGAACCACAAAAACTTTTCCTAGACATGGCCACCTGGTCAAATTGAGCAATCTGGGGAGAAGGGCCTTGGTCAGGGAGGTGACCAAGAACCTGATGGTCACCCTGACAGAGCTCCAGAGTTCCTCTTTGGAGATGGGAGAACCTTCCAGAAGGACAACCGTTTCTGCAACACTCCAGCAATCAGGCCTTTATGGTAGTGGCCAGATGGAAGCCACTCCTCAGTAAAAGGCACATGACAACCCGCTTGGAGTTTGCCAAAAGGCACCCAAAGGACTCTCAGACCATGAGAAACAAGATTCTCTTGTCTGATGAAGCAATGATTGAACTCTTTGGCCTGAATGCTAAGCGTCACGCCTGGAGGAAACCTGGTGCCATCCCTACGGTGAAGCATGGTGGTGGCTGTATCAGGCTGTGGGGATGTTTTTCAGCGGCAGGCAGTGGGAGACTAGTCAGGGTTGAAGGAAAGATGAACGGAGCAAAGTACAGAGAGATCCTTGATGAAAACCTGCTCCTGAGCGCTCGGGACCTCAGACTGGGGCGAAGGTTCACCTAACAACAGGACAACAACCCTAAGCACACAGCCAAGACAATGCAGGAGTGGCTTCGGGACTAGTCTCTGAATGTCATTGAGTGGCCCAGCCAGAGACCAGACTTGAACCCAATTGAACATTTTTAGAGAGACCTGAAAATAGCTGTGCCATCCAACCTGAGAGCTTGAGAGGATCTGCAGAGAAGAATGAGAGAAACTCCCCAAATACAGGTGTGCAAGCCTGTAGCATCATACCCAAGAAGACTCAAGGCTGTAATTGCTGCCAAAGGTGCTACAACAAAGTACTGAGTAAAGGGTCGGAATACTTATGTAAATGTTATATTTTTTATTTTTTTAATACATTTGCTAAAATTTCTAAACCTGTTTTTGCTTTTTCATTATGGGGTATTGTGTGTAGATTATTGAGGGGGGAAAAGTATTTAATCAATTTTAGAATAAGGCTGTAACCTAACAAATGTGAAAAAAGTCGGGGGGTCTGAATACTTTCCAAATACACTGTATTAGTGGTGTACCTATTGAGTTAAGACAATCAGAAGTAACACTGCCAAATGGGCACTTTCCTACATATGCATGCATCCTGGAGAGAGACCATCAGGACCATATTTTCGCCACACCCCCCTCCCCTTCTTCTTGATGCAACATTTTACATTATACCCAAGACACATTATGTTCACACATGTTTTAGACGCTTTTCACTGACAGCTGCAACTCAATCAGCTAGACCTACTGCCACCCATGCACTACCCAAATCGGGACTTCCTAAACACATTTCCGATTTGAAACAATCCACAGCAACAAAAAATAAGCTTATGATGTCATGCTCTCCGGTTAAGTATTTTAAATTATTTTATTTAGACAGGAGTAATTATATAATTTTTTACGTAACATCAATTTACTTTAGTGCAATCCAGCATCATGTCAGTGCGCTGTGCACCCACCCACTTTCCTTTCCAATTTGCATGGGGCTGAAACCAGCGTTCAGTATATAACGACGAGATGCTCATGTTTCCGCTCTAACATTATGAGTCTTTGTTCCAAAGGCGGGAAGGCAGGCAACAACAGCTTAAGTCTGTATTTTATTCGAATTGGGCTGATTCAAGACAGATTTTGGCGAGAGTGAGCCCTCTCGCGTCTCCGCGCCTCCGCGCTGAAACTATACCACCAGAGAAAACAGCCGATCGAGCGAAACACCTCCTACTTTATGTAGCCCTGATCCTGTCTGGCCAGAAGTAGTATGACATTTCGTCTAGACAGTCTAAAAATACTGAAACAAACAAACCAATTGTGCGCTGCCTTATGGGACTCCAGTCACGGCCGGTTGTGAACCAGGGTGTCTGTGGGGACGCCTCCAACACTGAGACGCAGTGCAGACCGCTGCGCCACTCGGGAGCCGCAGGCTTCTCTTAACAAAATGGGCCACTATTCTGATAATTGCTCTGATGACTTGGATACATTTTGGGATGAGTCGAGAAATAAATGTGTGCCATGTCATCAACATCCACAGCATCCGATCCAACCAGGTGAGCTCGACATGCGGAAAAGATCATCTTTATTTGATGTTGATACGTTTTGATGTTTGTCTGTGCACAGCACACACTTGTAGTCTACAAACAAATATACATTTTTTTGACCAGGGCACGAATTTAGTCCAAACTGTGGCATGCATGATGATGGGGGGAGGTCGGAAATACCATATCGGAAATGTGCCGCCCAGACCTTCAATAATGGGAGTTTCGTGAAATGCCAACCCTGTTCTAGCTGCCCCCCAACTAATCAAAAGCTGTCCGAATGCAACATCACGACAGACACGCAATGCTGCGGATCGAGGTGAGCGCAAATTCAGTCTGGGATAGCTTCAAACCTTGACAGGAAAAAAAAGGATGCCCATTGTTTTTCATCTGGTTCTGGATGGTTGAGTAACATGTTTAACTGTAAACCCTTTATCTAGGGACCAGACAGGCTGTCGGGAAGGAGTCCTGGGTACTACGGTGAGTTTAATCTATGATGATGAAGCTGATGATTCTAGTTAGTTAAGAGCATTTGCGTGGTAGACCTTGAAGTCCACTCTCAAACTTATCATGGCAGTTATTCTTCTGTAGACTCAAACTACATCAACAGACAGTGACCCAGGGAGGCCAGTAATTCACAAATGTTTTTAATTTTGGTCAATGACTTCCCAATAGGGAAAAGAGAAAACAAAACAAACGTATTCAATTAGGAATGACATAGTTAATATGTTGACTTCACATCAATTTTAGACTCAACAGGTGCAACAGTCAACAGCGTTAAAGGTCCAAATGTCAACATCAAATCCCACCACAGCCAAACACACTGATCAAACCATCAGACCACCAGACGTCAACCATAAGACTGCATGTAAGTTACAACCCAAACCACAAATATGATCAATAGTAGAAGTAATATTAGAAGGTACTGAGTTTGATAATACCAGTCCTTCAACATTCAAAAATATGACTAAACTGCTTTGTTAGGATACTGCTGAACATGTCTAACTGCTCATTGCCACGGTCCTCTGTGTTCTTTCAGGGATAGTGCTTACTGTCATCTTGGTTTTCTCTGTACTTGCATTTCTCTTATTCATCTATATTAAGAAGAGAAGGGGAAGATCAAGAGCCTTTTGCATCAGAGGTGAGCAGAATGATGAGCATTAGGCAGAATTTAAAAATGTCAACCTGTCAATGCATAACACAGAACATCTGGTTTGACATGTTTGCTTAAAACCGCTTTAACTCTTCCACTTACCTTACTCTGTGTAAAAAGCTATTTTTTCCTGTCCTGTTTTTGAATGGGTGTGGTTTGACACAGGTAAGGAGAATAAGCCATGCTTCATGGTCAGCCTTAAAGACTGCCTCCCATCAGACAATATCCTGTATACCAACCAACAGTCATGGACTAGTAGAAGAACAGCAGCTGTCAATGAAGAGGTTGCTCTCCTACAGTCAGAGACAAGGAACCTAGAGGACATTTTGAGTGAGTTATCAAGTGCTATTACTGATGGTTCTATTACTAATAGAGCTACTACCAGTCTGTTATTCATTGGTATTACTAGTACCTCTACATCACTATTCTTCCATAAGTTGCCAAAAGGCTCTTGAGGTTTTAACACGGCACTCAAATTTCAGCTCAAATCTCCCATGACATTTGGGTGGTTCCATGAAATGGGTCCCTTTTGTGTGTCTTTCATATTTTAAGTAGAAAATGTGCACCAATATTGAATTTGAAATGCCTGCTATATTAAATGAAGTGCCCTTTAATATAGACCACATGGATAATTAAATAAATCAGGTCTTTCATATGAATAAAGACTGAAAAGACTTTCAACTATTCCTTTTAAAATAATTGTTTCAAAAGAAACATTAAACATCTAATAGTCAAATTATAGTGTAAAAGCAGGTGAGCTGGTTCTACTCTTTTTGTACATTTTCTGGTGTTTTGAGGTTGAAAACTGAGTGGGTTGAGCATAACAAGTCAACCCTGTTACTCAACAATTTACGTTGTGAAGCTTACATTCAATTCCCCCTCCCTGTTACACATAAGCTTACATTCCCCCTGTCAAAGGGGATTCATAGCTGATTTAAGATGAAATCGTCATCCCTGTTACTTTATATGGCACTTAATATAGTAATTATTTTATTGAACCTCTTGAGATGGGAAAACATGTTTTTTATTAAGGTGACTGTGTGCTCATGATATAATGTTAAAATTATGTGAAATCAGGTTTTTCTCCTTCAAGTTACACTACCCAAAAGGGACTCATTTCGTGGAACAGCCCATTAGTTCATGATTTACGCATTTGGCTCTAGTTTGACACAAGTCAGCATTACAGACGCGTAACTCACCCTTAGTGATATTTCCCCTCGTCTCACCAGGTCCTGACCTCCAGTCTGCGCCACTGCAGACGGTTCTGGACAACCTGGATGTTCTAGAGGAGCTTGTGATCCTGCTGGACCCAGAGATCCCTGGGGTGAAGAACACCAGCCACCTAGCATCTCGCTGCTCCTTCCCCGCCACCTGGATTACCTACACCTACTCCATGAGGGACAGCAAGAGCCCCCTGAGGGCCGTGCTGGAGGGGGTCACCACCAAGCACCCAGACTGGACTGTAGGACAATTGGCCAGGCTGCTGAGAGAGATGGACCGGAACGACGCAGTGGTGGTGCTCACCAAACTCACCTTGTTTAAGGTTGTCTAGTCTGGGTGTGTTTTGTGTTGGGTCCGGAAAAGATGGCTCCATCCAGATACAATCACAAGTCTCTACCACCTGCAAAGGCACTGAGATATAACAGGAGGGCCAGTAGGAGGCATGCTTTCCTTGGGGACCCCAAAGTCCCAAGGCAGTGATTGGGAACACTGTTCTTTTGCATTACGGTTCAAATAAGATATTTAACTGTGATAACATGGCACTTATTACTTAAAGCAGGGATGTTAACCCCGGTGTCCTGAAAAAGAGGAGCCGCACACTCTAGTAGCTCAGATGCAATAATGTAATAACCTAATAACCAACGTTTCGACAGACAAGCTGTCTTCATCAGGGTATAATGACAAACACGGTGGGGTGACTAGTTTATATAGTGTCAAAGGACACACACGTGTCTGTAATCATGACCGGGTGTGGCTTGATATCGTTGGTTCATTTTCAGATATATATAGAACATACAAAAACATGAATCATAGATACAATTTTGCTACATCGGCCTACCAACCTATACAATGAATTGTAAAATCACAAAAATGGCTTCAGATCAAAGTCCAGGCAGCCTCTCGTTTTAACAATAAATTGTCGAGGTCCCCCCCACCCCCCTCTCCTAGTGAGGGTGACGTGTTCGATGCCGAAATAACGTAAGTACGAAATCGGGTGGTTCACTTCCAAAAAGTGTGCCGCAACTGGGTATGTTGAGTTTTTGCACCTAATGGTGCTATGATGCTCTGAGATCCGTAGTTTTAATTCGTGCTTCATTTTACCACAAGGACAAGTTATAAGATAAACAACACGTTTGATTGGGATCCGTTTCCCTGGTTGGGGCTTTTTTATTTTTATTTAACTAGGCAAGTCAGTTAAGAACACTTCTTGCTCCTACTTGAGACGCAGATGTCTCAAGTAGACACCTGGAAATGCAAATGCGCTACGCTAAATGCTAAATGTACTCGTTAAAACTCAAACGTTCATCAAAATGCACATGCAGGGTATTGAAATAAAGCTACACTCGTTGTGAACCTAGCCAACAAGTCAGATTTTTAAAATGCTTTTCGGCGAAAGCATGAGAAGCTATTATCTGATAGCATGCAACACCTCAAAATGCCTGAATGCGACGTAAACAAAGATTTAGCTTATCCGGCGCTACACAAAACGCAGAAATAAAATATAAAACATTCATTACCTTTGACGAGCTTCTTTCTTGGCACTCCTATATGCCCCATAAACATCACTATTGGGTGTTTTTTTCGTTTAAATCGGTCCATATATACCCAAAATAGCTTTCTATGGAAGCTGTGTCATTCAGAAAAAAACATCGTTTTTAAACGCTGCGTCATTTTTTAAAATTAAAAAAGTCGACGATAAACTTTCACAAAACACTTCGAAATACTTTTGTAATCCAACTTTAGGTATTAGTAAACGTTTATAATCTATCAAAATGATTACAGGGCGATGTGTTTTCAATAGCTCCTCGTCTGCAAATCAATGGCTGCCAATGTGCACATTCAAAACATCCTGGTGGAGACCGGAAGAAATTGAATCCAGTTAGTTGGATTTACCAAGAAAAAACTCGCTGGAAAATGACGACAATGGCGACATCGTGTGGAATCTGTAGGAATTGCATGCAGATCCATAATTCATTTTGTGCCCTTTTAACAACCCATGAAAGTGACGCATGGAAATAATTTTTAGCTTTCAGAGAGCAGTTTTTCTTGCGTTTTTCGATGAAACGCACGATCTGTTATAGTCACAGCCGTGATTTAACCAGTTTTAGAAACTTCAGAGTGTTTTCTATCCACACATACTAATCATATGCATATACTATATTCCTGGCATGAGTAGCAGGTTGCTGAAAAGTTGTGCGATTTTTAACAGAATGTTCGAAAAAGGAAGGGGTAGACTTAACAGGTTATTAAGAACAAATTCTTATTTTCAATGACGGCCTAGGAACAGTGGGTTACCTGCCTGTTCAGGGTCAGAACGACAGATTTGTACCTTGTCAGCTCGGGGGTTTGAATTTCAATAGCTCCTTGGTCATGTGACTTCAAACAAGGTTCAGAATGTCCACTCAGTGTCCCTACACATTGCACAACCTTTAGTTTGTCCATTTTAATCTTACATGGTTTTACATGAATTTATAAAAATGTAGAATTTCAATAGCTCCTTGGTCATGTGACCTAATGTCCGCTGACTACCCTTCTATATTGCACACTCTTGTTTGTGTACTGTAAAATCACGTGGTGTAACGTACCTTTTTTCATAATTTCACATTTGCAATAGCTCCTTGGTCATGTCAATTACACACCTAAGAAGCATGCAGTGGATATACACCCATATTGCATAACCTCTAGTCATGTATCTTCTATATTGTTGTACATTATTATTAGTTTGACAATTAGGGGGTTCAGTCCAGTGTTTACCCTTTTCTTTAATGTTTATCTACAATAGTTGGTCGTTCTAAGTACTTATTTTCCCAGTTTTTTATTTTTCCTATTGTGTATTTGGTACACAATAGGAGAGAGACAGATAATATCTCCTTTCGTCGTTAATATCAACCATAAAGGAAAGGGGCAAAGTACGAGAGTCATGTTATTAATTGTCCAAAGCAGGGATGGAGAGGGAGTTAGTGAGGTAGGCTGCAGTAGGTTTGCTGGTCAATACATATACTGAACATGTAACCACAGTAATGGTGGCTAGAAAATCAATGAATAAAAATGTTATACTGACAAATTGAACAAATTGTAGACCTTTAATCTTTTCCAACATGTCAACAGACACTTAACTTCAATTAAGTATGAAACATTTCACCATTTCACCAACAAAGACTGCACTTCCAGTTTGTGTTCTTTACTCTGTTGAACTCTTTTGTCTTCATTCCTAGGCACAGCACATTGAACCTCAGTTGGCATGCAAAATATTAAATCAAAACAAAACAAAGTGTAACACGTTATAAATAATATAAAATATCAATGCAGTATGACGAATTAGCCGTCCATTGTGTTATATCATAAATTGTCTTACATGCCGTCACTGTTGTCAAAATATTAAATAAAGTTACTAACCCAGTCAGTCTTTGGGCCACATCCAGGTTCTTTATCAGTGGCACACATGAAGCAGTTGTTGGCTTTGTTGAACTCTGAAATCAGAGGCATGAACTGAACATATGGCTTTCCCACACTACTACATAAAAATAAAGAATTTACATTTACTTTGAATTAAATGTCATTACCAGACATGTTTAGTATATCCTCAGTCATTTATTTTCTCAGTTGCTCCATGTGTTTTTGAAGGTTCCATATTAATTTGGGAAGGGATGTTGGGGAAGTTCTGTCCAACTTCTTTGGCCATCTACACCAAAAAAGAACAGCTAACCATTCATTATTGAAAATATAACTATCAAACCTGCATTATAAAGACCCCACAGCTGAAGGTGTCCTGCTGCATGGTGGGAGTTATTTCCCCTCCTTTCCACTTTATGTCCGCCCAGTCGTCTTTTCCATGGCAGGATCTTCTCATTTTGAAGTATTCCCTTTTTTATGTAAAAATAATGGAATTATGATTAGTTATGAATACACAAGGCAAATGAATACACAAGCCAAATTTGTATGCTGTTTACCTTATCACTATAATCCAGTAGTAATTTATTAGTAGAGGTAATTTCCTTTATGCCCCATTCTACACACATCCTAAATTATAGGCTCTGAACCATTTACAGGACAATAAAAGTGGCATATAGGATCCAACCCTATCACAGAGTGAATAAATGTACAGTCGTGGCCAAAAGTTTTGAGAATGACACAAATATGTATTTTCACAAGTCTGCTGCCTCAGTTTGTATGATGTCAATTTGCATATACTCCAGAATGTTATGAAGAGTGATCAGATGAATTGCAATTAATTGCCAAGTCCCTCTTTGCCATGCAAACTGAATCCCCAAAAAACATTTCCACTGCATTTCAGCCCTGCGACAAAAGGACCAGCTGACATCATGCCAGTGATTCTCTCGTTAATACATTTGTGAGTGTTGACGAGAACAAGGCTGGAGATCACTCTGTCATGCTGATTGAGTTCGAATAACAGACTGGAAGCTTCAAAAGGTTTGCTTCTCAGCCAAGGGAGTGGGCTCACTCACAATTTTGCCTAAGAACACAGCCATGAATAAAGAATGGTACCAACGCAACTTCTCCCAACCATCCAGGAACAGTTTGGTGACGAACAATGTATTTTCCATCATGATGGAGCACCTTGCAATAAGGCAAAAGTGATAACTAAGTGGCTTGGGGAACAAAACATCTATATTTTTGGTCCATGGCCAGGAAACTCCCCAGACCTTAATCCCATTGAGAACTTGTGGTCAATCCTCAAGAGGCTGGTGGACAAACAAAAACCCACAAATTCTGACAAACTCCAAGCACTGATTATGCAAGAATGGGCTGCCATCAGTCAGGATGTGGCCCAGAAGTTAATTGACAGCATGCCAGGGCGGATTGCAGAGGTCTTGAAAAAGAAGGGTCAACACTGCAAATATTGACTCTTTTCATCAACTTCATGTAATTGTCAATAAATGCCTTTGACACTTATGAAATGCTTGTAATTATACTTCAGTATTCCATAGTAATATCTGGCAAAAAATATCTAAAGACACTGAAGCAGCAAACTTTGTGGAAATTAATATTTGTGTCATTCTCAAAACGTTTGGCCACGACTGTAGAGCATTTGTAGACTTTAAGAAAAAAATATTAAGTGACAGTTTCATCAGTATGTGCTTAAAGAAAGTCATATCACAAAGATCACAGATGACAGTGCCCACCAAATCTATGACAATTTTGTCAAAATAATATCTGAAAATGTCAGTTGTTGAACAGAACACTTCTATTTGCAATAGCAATTTATGATATATGCAGTTGAGGAATATTCCATGTACCATCACTACATGTATGACGGACATAAGACATACATACCCACATACAGTATTTTTTTTTTATTTTACATTTTTTATTTCACCTTTATTTAACCAGGTAAGCCAGTTGAGAACAAGTTCTCATTTACAACTGCAACCTTGCCAAGATAAAGCAAAGCATTGTGACACAAACAACAACACAGAGTTACATGGAATAAACAAATGTACAGTCAATAATACAATACAAAAGTCTATATACAGTGTGTGCAAATTAAGTAAGATTAGGGAGGTAAAGGCAATAAATAGGCCGTAGTGGCGAAATAATTACAATTTCGCAAATAAACACTGGAGTGAGATGTGCAGAAGATGAATGTGCAAGTAGAGATACTGTTGGGCAAAGGGGAAGAATATATATATATATAATAAAATAAATAACAATATGGGGATGAGGTAGTTGGATGTGCTATTTACAGATGGGCTACGTACAGTTGCAATGATCTGTAAGCTGCTCTGACAGCTGATGCTTAAAGATAGTGAGGGAGACATGAGTCTCCAGCTTCAGTGATTTTTGCAATTCATTCCAGTCATTGGCAGCAGAGAACTGGAAGGAAAGGCGGCAAAAGGTGGAATTAGCTTTGGGGGTGACCAGTGAAATATACCCCTGCTGGAGCGCGTGCTATGGGTGGGTGATGCTATGTGACCAGTGAGCTGAGATAAGGCGGGGCTTTACCTAGCAAGGACTTATAGATTACCTGGAGCCAGTGGGTTTGGCAACGAATATGAAGCGAAGGCCAGCCAACGAGAGCATACTGGATCCCGTGGTGGGTAGTATATGGGGCTTTGTTGATGAAACGGATGGCACTGTGATAGACTGCATCCAATTTGCTGAGTAGAGTGTTGGAGGCTATTTTGTAAATGAGATCGTCGAAGTCGAGGATCGTCAGTTTTACGAGGGTATGTTTGGCAGCATGAGTGAAGGATGCCTTGTTGTGAAATAGGAATCTGATTCTAGATTTAATTTTGGATTGGAGATGCTTAATATGAGACTGGAAGGAGAGTTTACAGTCTAATCAGACACCTAGGTATTTGTAGTTGTCCACATATTCTAAGTCAGAACCGTCCAGAGTAGTGATGCTATGCGGGTGGGCAGATGCGGGCAGCGATCGGTTGAAGAGCATGCATTTAATTTTACTTGCATTTAAGAGCAGTTGGAGGCCACGGAAGGAGAGTTGTATGGCATTGAAGCTCGTTTGGAGGTTAGTTAACAAACAGATCACCGACCATTTCGAATCCCAACGTACCTTCTCCGCAATGCAATCTGGTTTCCAAGCTGGTCATGCATGCACCTCAGCCACACTCAAGGTCTTAAAACCTCTTGATACTACCCATCCCGGGTCCGGGAGAGTTGTCATCAACTGACACTAATTAGCATAACGCAACGGACATAAATATTACGAGAAAATATTCCCATTCATGAAATCACAAGTGAAATATATTGAAACACAGCTTAGCCTTTTGTTAATCACCCTGTCACCTCAGATTTTGAAAATATGCTTTACAGCCTAAGCAAGACAAGCATTTGTGTAAGTTTATCGATAGCCTAGCATAGCATTATGCCTAGCTAGCAGCAGGCAACCTGGTCAGGTTGATGAGCTTCGGATGTTTTCACTCACGGGACTCCCAGTTAGATAGCAAATGTTCCTTTTTTCAAAAAATATTATTTTTGTAGGCGAAATAGCTCCGTTTGTTCTTCACGTTTGACTGAGAAATCAACCGGAAATTGCGGTCACGACAACGCCAAAAAATATTCAAAATTAGCTCCATAATATCGACAGAAACATGGCAAACGTTGTTTATAATCAATCCTCAAGGTGTTTTTCAAATATATATTCGATAATATATCAACCGGGACAGGTGGCTTCTTAGTAGGAAAGAGATGTAATGGCCGCATTTGTCCTTTACGCACAAAACACTCTGAGAGACTCCAGCTGACCACTGACCCAATGTTGACGTTCAGGCTCATTTTTCAAAATAAAAGCCTGAAACTATGTATTGTGACACTAGACACATTAGGGAAGCCGTAGAAAAATTCACTGCTCAATAGGGACGCATAGGAACGCAGAGCTTTCTAAATAAGAGTCCCTTCCTGATTGGATTTTTCTCAGGCTTTCGCCTGCAATATCAGTTCTGTTATACTCACAGACAATATTTTTACAGTTTTGGAAACTTTAGAGTGTTTTCTATCCTAAGCTGTCAATTATATGCATATTCTAGCATCTTGTCCTTACAAAATAGCTTGTTTATTTTGGGGATATTATTTTTCCAAAAATGAAAATAGTGCCCCCTAGATTCAAGAGCGATATCATAATCGCCATCGACAAAAGACAATATTGTGCAGCCGTATCCATCTACCTGTCTAAGGCTTTCGACTCTGTCAATCACAGCATTCTTATTGGCAGACTGAACAGCCTTGGTTTCTCAAATGACTGTCTCGCCTGGTTCCCCAACTACTTCTCAGATAGAGTTCAGTGTGTCAAATGGGAGGGCCTGTTGTCCAGTCCTCTGGTAGTCTCTATGGGGATGCCACAGGGTTCAATTCTCGGGCCGACTCTCTTCTCTGTCTAAATCAATGATGTAGCTCTTGCGGCTGGTGATTCTCTGATCCACCTCTACGCAATGAACACCATTCTGTATACTTCTGGCCCTTCTTTGGACACTGTGTTAACTTGGCTTTCGAAGACCTTAGAAAGGCAGGGTAGGATAGATATAGGTCTGTAACAGTTTGGGTCCAGAGTGTCTCCCCCTTTAAAGAGGGGGATGACCGCGGCAGCTTTCCAATCTTTGGGGATCTCAGACGATATGAAAGAGAGAGATTTATCGATGGTGACAGTGTTTCCTAGCCTCAGCGCAGTGAGCAGCTGGGAGGAGGTGCTCTTACTCTCCATGGACTTTACAGTGTCCCAGAACTTTTTGGAGTTTGTGCTACAGGATGTAAATTTCTGTTTTAAAAAGCTAGCCTTTGCTTTCCTAACTGCCTGTGTATATTGGTTCCTAACTTCCCTGAGAAGTTGCATATCGTGGGGGCTATTCGATGCTAATGCAGTACACCACAGGATGTTTTTGTGCTGGTCAAGGGCAGTCAGGTCTGGAGTGAACCAAGGGCTATATCTGTTCCTGGTTCTATTTTTTTTTGAATGGGGCGTGCTTATTTAAGATGGTGAGGAAAGCACTTTTAAAGAATAACCAGGCATCCTCTACTGACGAAATGAGGTCAATATCTTTCCAGGATACCCGGGCCAGGTCAATTAGAAAGGCCTGCTCGCTGAAGTGTTTTAGGGAGTGTTTGACTGTGATGAGAGGTGGTCGTTTGACCGCGGACCCATTACTGACGCAGGCAATGAGGCAGTGATCGCTGAGATCCTGGTTGAAGACAGCAGAGGTGTATTTAGAGGACAGGTTGGTCAGGATGATATCTATGAGGGTTCCCGAGTTTACGGATTTGGGGTTGTACCTGGTAGGTTCCATGATCATTTGGGTGAGATTGAGAGCATCTAGCTTAGATTGTAGGACGGCCGAGGTGTTAAGCATGTCCCAGTTTAGGTCACCTAACATTAAAAACTCTGAAGATAAATGGGGGGCAATTAATTCACATATGGTGTCCAGGGCGCAGCTGGGGGCTGAGGGGGGTCTGTAAACAAGCGACAACAGTGAGAGACTTATTTCTGGAAAGGTGGATTTTTAAAAGTAGAAGCTCAAACTGTTTGGCCACAAACCTGGATAGCATGACAGAACTCTGCAGGCTGTCTCTGCAGTAAATTGCAACTCCACCCCCTTTGGCAGTTCTGTCTTGGCAGAAAATGTATACACATACATAAAGGCATTTTCCAGCTATGATTTTACCACTCAGAATCCAGAATGGATATGACAATGGGTATAGCACAGGATGTAATACACCCTTACGACAATCTACTTTTTGTTCTTCTTGACTTGTTATCTGGTAAACTGCTACTATGTGTCAAGAAAAGAGCCCAAATTAGGGGTTAGTGTACTCCAGTAAAAAAGGTCTGGTTTAGATTAAAAACTAGTGTCCCCGTTCATAGGGGCATGAGAGACTAGTCACTGGTAGAATTGAGTTGGCACTTTATTGGCCCAAACACCCACAGACCCACAAGGTTGAGGTTACTCATGGACAGTAATACATGTTTTTTTTTGTTGCATTGATGCATTTTGTCTTCTAACTGTCCAAGAATAGGATCCAAAGTGTTAGGAAATATTTGTTCCCATAAATACAAAGGAGGATGTCTCTCCTCATACCTCTGGCATTTTAGTCAGACTGCCAGACTGTGTAAAAACTTTATGATGGGGCTGGCAATGGAGCTCCCATTGACTAATCAATCAGGAGAGACTAGACCAATCAGGTACAGGTCAACGATGCCAATTGAAAGTCAAGGGGTGTGTCTGTCCCTTTTGGATTACTTTCTCTTTACAGAGAACCCCTATGGTTCAAGTCTGCTCTGCGCATGTCTGAAAGTGACAGAGCCAGCAGCCAAGAGAGTTTTTCACAGTATGTCATAAAAAATTCTTACACTTATGAATGTTTGTAAAATGCTAATATGTATTAGATCCAGTACAATGGAATAACTATGACCTGAATTTGAATACAGCATGTTCCGATTCCTCCTTCTCTTTCTGTCCAGCAGGGTCAACCAAAAACACTTGGCCTGATGGTTCATACAGATTCTGGGGAATCAATATAGAAATGTATTGATCTCTTAAATGATTTTACTATTCAATGATCCATATCACAACCCTCATACCTGTTCACAAAAATGTACCTAAATCAATTTTGGAAAAAGGATTTTACTCACAAAAGACGTAGGAATTTATTTTCCCAGTTAGAAATTGTAGGCCATGCATCAAATAACTATTTTCAACAGAAAAACGAACCCTCAAATGCACTATTGCATTTTGTAAGTTGTCTGCAGGTGGCTTGTTGTGAATACACTCAAATATCAAGTCATTATCAGGTTATGTAAACTGGGTTCTAATACTCAACATAGAAGGATTTGTCTTAATGTACAGTATATGAAAGTGATGCTTTTATAAGGATTATTTCACGTTATCACTGCAGATCACTGTGACCGACAAATCACTGCCTATTACTGTGATTTAAAAGAGCACATTGAAACACTGTTTTTCATGAGGCCTACCTGTGTGCCTTCCTTTAAGCACCTCTGTTCGAACACCTCTCCTGTCCTTGATCCATTCCAGCAGAAATTGTGGATCTTTTCATGTGAAAGATAGTTATTGCGAGGATGGAACATTTGTTGACTTTGTTGAGTTTTTTTTAAACACCCATGTAAAATTAAGGCTTGCAAAGCTTACAGATTTAAGTCTAATAGCACGAGATGAACATAGACAAACAGAGTGTGCAATGTGTAAGCCCACTGAGTGGACATTCTAAACCTTGTTTGAAGTCACTAGGTTACATGACCAAGGAGCTATTGAAATTCTACATTTTGAAAAATTCATGTAAAACCATGTGAGATGAAAATGGACAAACTCAAGGGTGTGCAATATAGAAGGGTAGTTAGTGGACATTCTGAACCTTGTTTGAAGTCACTAGGTCACATGACCAAGGAGCTATTGAAATTCTACATTTTGAAAAATTAGTGTAAAACCATGTGAGATAAAAATGGACAAACTAAAAGGTGTGCAATATGTAGGCCCACTCAGTGGACATTCTGAATCTTGTTTGAAGTCACCAGGTCACACGACCTAGGAGCTATTGAAACTTTACATTTGGAAGAATTCATGTAAAATCTTGTGAGATGAAAATTGACAAACTAAATGGTGTGCAATATAGAAGAGTAGTCAGTGGACATTCTGAACCTTGTTTGAAGTAAGTATGTCACATGATCAAGGAGCTATTAAAATTTGAATGTACAAAAAGTTTGTACTTTGTTCACACTCCCTAACTAATTCAACTTGGAATACAAGACGCTGCTCACATTTCCACATGTTTATTAGTCTAAATGGTCTAAATCGGGAAAATAAGACCTTTGCAATGTTGTGCGCAATGTTTCCAACATCATGACACTTATTTTGGAGTCTGTGGCTTTGAACGCGCGAATATCCGTCGAATATCGAACTTGAAACTGTCTTTTCCTCGGTGCGCAAATAGACGTTGTGCAGGAGTAGTTTTGGGTGGTAAATCAGTGTTTACCTATTGATCTGAGATTTCTTTACCGCTAGAATACGACCAAGGGAGTGTCCGAAAACACATTACCGATACGGTCATCAGATCTTAGAATGTGCCAATGTTTGTGAACGATTCCCTTAATTTGTTCAGAGCACTTTGAAAAGCAGGTAGTGAGGACACAGGAATGCTTATTTTTGAGACTTTCTCAATGGCAGTATTAATCTGACAAATGTTGTACCCCATCTCCTTGAATTTTCTTTGCGTCAGCCATATTTCTGTCCAAATCTGATAAAAAAAATGTTTTACCAATTCTTGTGATTAGACAGAATTGGCTGCAGGGAAAACTGTTTTTCAACGGAAGCGCATGACAGCTATCAGCCTTCAACAAACTGTTACAATCAGTAGGTGTCCTGTAAAGATCCGTGTATAGAACATTATCCTCAGAACAAAAACAGAAGATATAGATAACTGATTTGACGTGTGTCAGATTGCATAGTAAATTTCAGGTGCTGGGAAGAAGAGTTAAGTTCCCAACCTGGCCCTCACACAATCATGGCTACCTGATCATTATAATTTTATGTCAAAATGTATTATCACCGTGATTTTATCACCAACCAACAAATTTTGCTGTATTTATACATTGCATGTTGTTGTATAAATGTCATATCAGCATTTTCGTTTTTTAAATCCAATTTTCAATTGACCAAGTCTGATTTGTTCAAACATCTTTAATAAGCAAATATTATAAATAAAAAGTGCATAGAACAATTTTAAAGGTTTAGAAATATGTATACAATTATTTACAAACTCAGGGTTTATTCGTACAAGGTAACAAAGACAAGTTCACACATTTTCTTATGTCTTTTACACTTTGTTATACTTTAAAATAACCCTACCATATAGAACATACAGCTTTCTGAACCAGTTCTGGGAGAGATCATCATGGTAACTTCAGGTTTACAACTAGTGCTTTGTATGCTTCATCGAACACACAGGCCAGCTCTGCTGGATATTCATCAACGAGTGGTTGATGAAGCGCGCCGCATTGCCATGCATGGTGGCGTCCACCACGTCAAAGTCATCGATACGGAACATGTAGCAGCCGATACCCTGTGGAGGAAGGAGGGAAAAGAGACAGGGGACTTAGTTTTAGTTTAACATGTATTATGTTGGTATCAATAACATGTATTCATTCAAGCCCACAATTAGTGGATTTTAAAAAAGTCCACCAACAAGCAGTGACGGCTTCCTGTCCAGACAGACTGCAAATTATCTATTGTGGGGTCAGTTGGCACCCCACTGAGAAACACATTTTTTATTTATTTTTTATTTCAACTTTATTTAACTAGGTAGGCAAGTTGAGAACAAGTTCTCATTTACAATTGCGACCTGGCCAAGATAAAGCAAAGCAGTTCGACAGATACAACGACACAGAGTTACACATGGAGTAAAACAAACATACAGTCAATAATACAGTATAAACAAGTCTATATACGATGTGAGCAAATGAGGTGAGAAGGGAGGTAAAGGCAAAAAAAAGGCCATGGTGGCAAAGTAAATACAATATAGCAAGTAAAACACTGGAATGGTAGATTTGCAATGGAAGAATGTGCAAAGTAGAAATACAAAGGAAAGGAAAGGAGCAAAATAAATAAATTAATTAAAATACAGTAGGGAAAGAGGTAGTTGTTTGGGCTAAATTATAGGTGGGCTATGTACAGGTGCAGTAATCTGTGAGCTGCTCTGACAGTTGGTGCTTAAAGCTAGTGAGGGAGATAAGTGTTTCCAGTTTCAGAGATTTTTGTAGTTCGTTCCAGTCATTGGCAGCAGAGAACTGGAAGGAGAGGCGGCCAAAGAAATAATTGGTTTTGGGGGTGACTAGAGAGATATACCTGCTGGAGCGTGTGCTACAGGTGGGAGATGCTATGGTGACCAGCGAGCTGAGATAAGGGGGGACTTTACCTAGCCGGGTCTTGTAGATGACATGGAGCCAGTGGGTTTGGCGACGAGTATGAAGCGAGGGCCAGCCAACGAGAGCATACAGGTCACAATGGTGGGTAGTATATGGGGCTTTGGTGACAAAACGGATTGCACTGTGATAGACTGCATCCAATTTGTTGAGTAGGGTATTGGAGGCTATTTTGTAAATGACATCGCCAAAGTCGAGGATTGGTAGGATGGTCAGTTTTACAAGGGTATGTTTGGCAGCATGAGTGAAGGATGCTTTGTTGCGAAATAGGAAGCCAATTCTAGATTTAACTTTGGATTGGAGATGTTTGATATGGGTCTGGAAGGAGAGTTTATAGTCTAACCAGACACCTAAGTATTTGTAGTTGTCCACGTATTCTAAGTCAGAGCCGTCCAGAGTAGTGATGTTGGACAGACGGGTAGGTGCAGGTAGAGATCGGTTGAAGAGCATGCATTTAGTTTTACTTGTATTTAAGAGCAATTGGAGGCCACGGAAGGATAGTTGTATGGCATTTAAGCTTGCCTGGAGGGTTGTTAACACAGTGTCCAAAGAAGGGCCAGAAGTATACAGAATGGTGTCGTCTGCGTAGAGGTGGATCAGAGACTCACCAGCAGCAAGAGCGACCTCATTGATGTATACAGAGAAGAGAGTCGGTCCAAGAATTGAACCCTGTGGCACCCCCATGGAGACTGCCAGAGGTCCGGACAGCAGACCCTACGATTTGACACACTGAACTCTATCAGAGAAGTAGTTGGTGAACCAGGCGAGGCAATCATTTGAGAGACCAAGGCTGTCGAGTCTGCCGATGAGGATGTGGTGATTAACAGAGTCGAAAGCCTTGGCCAGATCAATGAATACGGCTGCACAGTAATGTTTCTTATCGATGGCGGTTAAGATATCGTTTAGGACCTTGAGCGTGGCTGAGGTGCACCCATGACCAGCTCTGAAACCAGATTGCATAGCAGAGAAGGTATGGTGAGATTCGAAATGGTCGGTAATCTGTTTGTTGACTTGGCTTTCGAAGACCTTAGAAAGGCATGGTAGGATAGATATAGGTCTGTAGCAGTTTGGGTCAAGAGTGTCCCCCCCTTTGAAGAGGGGGATGACCGCAGCTGCTTTCCAATCTTTGGGAATCTCAGACGACACGAAAGAGAGGTTGAACAGGATGGTAATAGGGGTGGCAACAATTTCGGCAGATAATTTTAGAAAGAAAGGGTCCAGATTGTCTAGCCCTGCTGATTTGTAGGGGTCCAGATTTTGCAGCTCTTTCAGAACATCAGCTGAACGGATTTGGGAGAAGGAGAAATGAGGAAGGCTTGGGCGAGTTGCTGTGGGGGGTGAAGTGCTGTTGACCGGGGTAGGAGTAGCCAGGTGGAAAGCATGGCCAGCCGTAGAAAAATGCTTATTGAAATTCTCAATTATGGTGGATTTATCAGTGGTGACAGTGTTTCCTATCTTCAGTGCAGTGGGCAGCTGGGAGGAGGTGTTCTTATTCTCCATGGACTTTACAGTGTCCCAGAACTTTTTTGAGTTAGTGTTGCAGGAAGCAAATTTCTGCTTGAAAAAGCTAGCCTTGGATTTTCTAACTGCCTGTGTATAATGGTTTCTAGCTTCCCTGAACAGCTGCATATCACGGGGGCTGTTCGATGCTAATGCAGAACGCCATAGGATGTTTTTGTGTTGGTTAAGGGTAGTCAGGTCTGGGGAGAACCAAGGGCTATATCTGTTCCTGGTTCTAAATTTCTTGAATGGGGCATGTTTATTTAAGATGGTTAGGAAGGCATTTTAAAAAAAAATATCCAGGCATCCTCTACTGACGGGATGAGATCAATATCCTTCCAGGATACCTCGGCCAGGTCGATTATAAAGGCCTGCTCGCTGAAGTGTTTCAGGGAGCGTTTTACAGTGATGAGTGGAGGTCGTTTGACCGCTGACCCATTACGGATGCAGGCAATGAGGCAGTGATCGCTGAGATCTTGGTTGAAGACAGCAGAGGTGTATTTAGAGGGCAAGTTGGTTAGGATGATATCTATGAGGGTGCCCGTGTTTAAGGCTTTGGGGAGGTACCTGGTAGGTTCATTGATAATTTGTGTGAGATTGAGGGCATCAAGTTTAGATTGTAGGATGGCTGGGGTGTTAAGCATGTTCCAGTTTAGGTCGCCTAGCAGCACGAGCTCTGAAGATAGATGGGGGGCAATAAGTTCACATATGGTGTCCAGAGCACAGCTGGGGGCAGAGGGTGGTCTATAGCAGGCGGCAACGGGGAGAGACTTGTTTTTAGAGAGGTGGATTTTTAAAAGTAGAAGTTCAAATTGTTTGGGTGCAGACCTGGATAGTAGGACAGAACTCTGCAGGCTATCTCTGCAGTAGATCGCAACACCGCCCCCTTTGGCAGTTCTATCTTGTCTGAAAATGTTGTAGTTTGGAATTAAAATTTCTGCCAGGATTCAGACACAGCTAGAACATCTGGGTTGACAGAGTGTGCTAAAGCAGTGAATAGAACAAACTTAGGGAGGAGGATTCTAATGTTAACATGCATGAAACCAAGGCTATTACGGTTACAGAAGTCATCAAAAGAGAGCGCCTGGGGAATAGGAGTGGAGCTAGGCACTGCAGGGCCTGGATTCACCTCTACATCGCCAGAGGAACATAGGAGGAGTAGAATAAGGGTGCGGCTAAAAGCAATAAGAATTGGTCGTCTAGAACGTCTGGAACAGAGAGTAAAAGGAGGTTTCTGGGGGCGATAAAATAGCATCAAGGTATAATGTACAGACAAAGGTATGGTAGGATGTGAATACAGTGGAGGTAAACCTAGGTATTGAGTGATGAAGAGAGAGATATTGTCTCTAGAAACATCATTGAAACCAGGAGATGTCATTGCATGTGTGGGTGGTGGAACTAATAGGTTGGATAAGGTATAGTGAGCAGGACTAGAGGCTCTACAGTGAAATAAGCCAATAAACACTAACCAGAACAGCAATGGACAAGGCATATTGACATTAAGGAGAGGCATGCTTAGTTGAGTGATCAAAAGGGTCCGGTGAGTGGAGAGGTTGGTTGGGGGTCACGGCGATTTAGACAGCTAGCCAGGCCATCGGTAGCAAGCTAGCATAGGATGGAGGTCTGTTATTAGCCACCTCTTGCGTTCGGTCAGTAGATTAGTGGGGTTCCGTGTGGTAGAGGGGATTAATCCAAATCACACAACAACAACAAAAATAAAAACAATAGATATAGTTATAGAGGCCCAAGAAGAAAACATAATAATAATAATAATAATAAAAATAAACAAATAAATTGTCCGATTGTCTATTCAGATAGCAGCCGATAAGACAGCTAACGGTTAGCAGGCCGCAGATGGGCGTTCAGGTAACGTCGCGACGGAGGAGCCAGCCGGATAACTCCTTCGGATAGATAACGTCGGCAGTCCAGTTGTGAAGGCCCGGTGGGGCTCCGCGTAGGCAGTAAAACGGGTCCGGATAGGTGACTGCAGCCCAGGAGTGATTGATGGAACTCAGGAGTGATTGACGGAGCTGGCTAGCTCCGGAATAATTGATGTTTGCTCCGGAATCGACGAAAGCCGATAGACACACGGATAGCAGCTAGCTAGCTGTGAGATCCAGGTATGAATGTCCTGAGTTAGCGGTTGAAATCCAGGGACATGGAGAGAAAAATTGGTCCGGTATGTTCCGTTCCGAGCCGCGCTGCGCTGCGCCGTACAAAACTGGCGATAGATTTTTCGAGCTAAAGGATAGCTGATGACCACAAACCGTGGTTAGCTGAATACTAACGATTTGCCAGTAAAGAAGCTAACTAGCTTCTGAACTAGCTTCTGAACTAGCTTCTGGATTAGCTTCTGGCTAGCTCCTGGCTAGCTTCTGGCTAGTTTCTGGCTAGCTTCTTGGAGTTTCTGGCTAGCTTCTTGGAGGATTACAGATTTGAGGTAAATAATACTTTTTTTATAAATATAAATTGGTGAGGCGGGTTGCAGGAGAATGTTTTGAAGATGAGTTGATGGAAAATTAAAAAAATGTATGTGAAAAAAGTTGTAAATATATATATATACGGGAGACGACAAGACGAGGACAAAAGACGTCTGAACTGCTATGCCATCTTGGAGAGAATATGAGCTCTTCAGCCCAGAATCATGATCATAGTCACAGGCTCTGTCCTTAGTATTGGCTTTGACCTCAGTGCCTCAGGGTAGGATGAGGACTAGTTGTGTGCTGACCTGTACATGCCTACAGGCTCCTTAGATGTCCTCTCCAGATGTCTGAAGCGCATGGCCATGGGGAGCTCCAAGCTAGTGGCACGTCTAGGAGAAAAGGGATAAGCAAAGAAGATGACGATGTGCTTCTGACCTTTCACGTTGAACTCTGAGAAAAGAGTCACTAGAGACTCAGACACAAGAGGGTAGAACATATTTTTAACATTGCTTGTTAGGAGGAGGTAGTTGCAGAAATGACGGAATGGTTTAGTCCAACCACAAAGATCACTTTAGGGGAGTTACAAATACTGAAATGGACAACATTTCAATAGTGAATTAGTTACAGCTATAAAAACGTTTATGTAAACCTGTAGTTGTAGTACAGCTCCTTTGTTACTCATAAGTCTGAATGAGAACATTGATATGTTATGTATACAAACGTATACATGGATCATTTGTTGATGTGAAAGTTGTTTTTTAAAGGCACAACACTTGCGGCCATGTACAACAAGTTCTAAGAATGTTCCGCGAGACAAGATCTTTCATGGACTAGCTCCTGCAGTATTTAAGCCAAAGCATCCTTTTTTAAGATGTTAGCATTTAGCTAGCTTCCTTTGCAATGGCCAGCATACAATAACTCTGTAATCCGACCTTGTGGATTTGAGTGGGACTTCATCTTCTTCCTCATCGTAGGGGTTGATGTCAGGCAGCTGGCGGTGCTGGGAAGCCAGGAAGTTGAACATGCCGAAGGTGGACTTCCTGTAAGAGAAGACAGGAACAAGGTGTCACGTTAAATTTTACAATATTACATTCTTATTATTTGCTTTCTTTATCATTGTCGTCCCCCCCCAGCATTGGTGTAGAATTTGGGATGTGGACGTCACCCACACACTCTTCATAAGTTAATGAACGGAGCAGCATAGATGTCATACAGGTCTTATTTCTAGCTTACGCAGAATGTGGAGGTGGAGATGACACTCACATAGAAACACAACAGCCACAGCCCTTGTTCCTCTAAACCTGACAGATGTCTACATTCAAAACATACATTCCACCAATACTCTACACAGAGAGACTAGCTTCCACTTTGAAGTTGAAAACCACCTACAGAGGGGAAAACCCAGATTCTCCAGACATTTGCTAGACAGTGGTATGGGTTGACCAACTGCAAGGTAAGGACAAAGTAATACCGGTTCCCACCATTACACTTGTGGTGATTCACCAATTCACCAATGAATACATTTGAATTTATTCAATTTCTTCTAACCTACGACTCATGATACCTAGTAAGTATTGGTTAAAATGTTTACAAGATATTTAAGATGAATCTGTCAGACAACTCGGACTCAATTTCCGAATTACATTCCAAAATAATGACTCCCCTTGTCATTTCAATATTTATCTTCCAGGGCCCCCTTAGTGAACAGAATACCGGGACACTGACCTGAGGTAGAGCGGGCGCATCCAGAGGGGTTGACAGGCAGGTCGTCCTCTTGGCTGATCTGTTTAAAGAAGCGGAAGGCGTGGCTATGGCAGCAGCGGGTCCCCTGGAGCTGCTCCACCAGGAAGACCACTGTATCGTGGAGCAGGCCCAGCATATGGGCACCTGTCATCCCAGAGAAGGACAGTTGCCGTAACCTGGCCCCCGCCCGCGCCTCCTGGACACAGTCTATCACTGCCCTCCAGGCCTCTGAGGAGGGAAAGAAGGGGGAAGAGGAATGGAGAGAGAGATAAGTAAGGTGTGAGTAACACAGCATAACACACAAATGTAATTAATCTGGAAATTAAGCCAACATTTTGTGCTAGATGGTTTATTACACAATTTCATTCTAGCCAAGTACGAGAAGGAGTATATTTCTTCATGTTATGTTTACTCATATGTAGAAATAGTGGGTATTTGTGCAGAAATCATTGCCTTGAGCACTGGGTAATGTAATTATTTCTAAACTAACATTCTACAGATAACAGACACATGAAGTCTATTCATTTGCCCTTTCCTCCCTGAAACCTCACCCTCTACGCTGTCTGCCTCCACACTGAAGCCGTCATCGCTTTTGATCTCAAAACGGAGGTGGGGCTGATCTCGGCTGGGGGGACACTCATCGTCTGAGGGCAGCAGCTCATCATCTGAGCACGATACAGCACCTGACAGGATGGAAATACCACAGGGTATTTTCAAATCAGGCACACTTGTTTACATTGTACAGGTATAAGAAGTATCATCAGTCATCATCATACAGACATACTGTTCATACGGCACTATTACACATAAGTACCTGAGAATGTGTTCCAGTCAGGCAGGGCCCTGCGGCCCACTGCCTGGGGAAAGAGTCCTGAGGTAGAGTAATGTTCCCAGGACATCGGACAGAGGAAGCACTTCGACCTCCGACAGGGCGGGCAGATGGATTGGATATCAGTAGCACCGAGGGGAAACAGTGGAGAGGTGGGAACGGAGGCCTTGGGATGCATGGAGCCCCCAGAGTAGAAGGTCCAGCTGCAGTGGGAGAGCCGAGGGGTGCTAGGACATGTCCCTGCGGGTTTGGGAGTGGGGGCTGTGGCGACGTGGGCATGCACGTCTCCTCCAGGTCACTGATGGTCAGGATGTGGTGGGGTTTGGACTTGGTAGCTCCTGCGGAGGAAAAACAGATAGAAGTAAGACAACTGAACGGACACACAAACAACCAATGCTTTCTGGGTAATATCTATAAATCACTCAAAACCTGACAATTAAAAGTCCTAACAAAGTTTTCTATTTTTTTACCCAGAGGTGTTCTACAAAACAACATCAGCCAACCACGGAACAGTTACCTGGGGAGGGCAGAGGCCGGAACAGTCCTCCAGCTAGTCTCCTGATTTTGGGCCTTGCCCCTTGGTAAGGTTTAGGGAGTGGAGCTGAGAAGCTGGGTGTAGTGGGTCGGGAATGTGCCACGTCAACCTCTTGGGCATCAGATTCTAGAGGTGAAGCAACAACAACAACAACTCTGTTTCCTATGCCACGGCTAAGTCTTGGGCATCAGATTCTAGAGTTGACAACAACAACAACTCTGTTTCCTATGCCACGGCTATGTCTTGGGCATCAGATTCTAGAGGTGAAGCAACAACAACAACAACTCTGTTTCCTATGCCACGGCTAAGTCTTGGGCATCAGATTCTAGAGGTGACAACAACAACAACTTTGTTTCCTATGCCACGGCTAAGTCTTGCCAATATCCACTTTGCAGTGTAAGAAAGCCAACAGTTACACATTCACACTAATATTTTATACTGAACAAAATAGAAACTCAACATTCAACAATTTCAAAGATTTCAATGAGAGACAGTTCATAAGGAAATCAGGCAATTTAAATAAATCCATTAGGCCCTAATCTATGGATTTCACATGACTGGGAATACAGATAAGCATATTTTGGTCACAGATACCTTTAAAAAAAGGTAGGGGCGTGGATCAGAAAACTGGTGTGACCATTATTTTTGCCTCATTTAGCACAACACATCTCGTTTGCATAGAGTTGATTACTAAGTTGCTGACGACATAACAGTGGTAGGGCTGATGACCGACAAAGATGAGACAGCCTGGCAGTGTGGTGCCAGGACAACAACCTCTTCCTCAATGTGAGCAAGACAAAGGAGCTGATCGTGGACTACAGGAAAAGGCGGGCCAAACAGGCCCCCATTAACGTCCACAGGGCGGTAGTGGAGCGAGTCGAGAGTTTCAAGTTCCTTGGTGTCCACATCACCAACGAACTGTCATGGTCCAAACACATCAAGACAATCGTGAAGAGGGCACGACAACACCTTTTCCCCCTCAGGAGACTGAAAATATTTGGCATGGGTCCCCAGGTCCTCAAAAAGGTCTACAACTGAACCATCAAGAGCATCCTGACCAGGTGCATCACCGCCTAGTTTGGCAACTGCTCGGCATCTGACCGTAAGGCGCTACAGTGGGTAGTGCGAATGGCCAAGTACATCACTGGGGCCAAGCTTTCTGCCATCCAAGACCAATATACCAGGCAGTGTCAGAGGAAATCCCACATTTTTTTCCCAAAAGACTCCAGTCACCCAAGTCATAGACTATTCTCTCTGCTACCGCACGGCAATCGGTTTCGGAGCCAAGTCTAGGACCAAAAGGCTCATGCTCATTGGGTGACTTGTCTGGTGAGTATGCAGTGCATGGAAGAACTGGGACATGTTCCGCTTCCAGGAATTGTGTACAGTTCCTTGCGACATGGGGCTGTGCATTATCATTCTGAAACATGAAGTGATGGCGGCGGATGAATGGCATGACAATGGGCCTCAGGATCGCATCACGGTATCTCTGTGTATTCAAATTGCCATCAATAAAGTGTAATTGTGTTCCATGTCTGTAGCTTATGCCTGCCCATACCATAACTTCACGCCACGATGAGGCACTCTGTCCACAACGTTGACATCAGCAAACCACTCGCCCACATGACGCCATACACATGGTCTGCAGTTGTGAGGTTGGTTGGACATACTGCCAAATTCTCTAAAACGACTTTGGAGGCAGCTTATGGTAGAGAAATTAACATTCAATTCACTGTCAACATGTCTGGTGGACATTCCTGCAGTCAGCATTCCAATTGCACGCTCCCTCAAAACTTGAGACATCTGTGATATTGTGTTGTGTGATAAATCTGCAAATTCAAGAGTGGCCTTTTATTATCCCCAGCACCTGTGTAATGATTATACTGTTTAATAAGCTTCTTGATATGCCATACCTGTCAGGTGAATGGATTATCTTGGCAAAGGAGAAATACTCACTAATAGGGATTTAAACAAACATTGCTATGATTTTTACATGTTGCGCTTATATTTTTGTTCAGCGTAGCAGTGAGGGTTTTATGCAGTGTTGCATTACCAGGACTCTCACCTGACTGGGGGCAGGAGCTGTATGCTATAGTGCTATTCTCTCCCTTATCAGGCATCTCTTCAGCAGGTTTCTCAGGGACAGGCAGTCGGACCTCATTTGCATCGCCACAGTGGTTTCACCATGCTCCAGTACCAGGAAGAACACCTGGAGAAAGGGGAGGAGTTGAAAGAAAGGAAGTCATACAAAACCATGCATATTTCTGTTTCATTATTAATTATGAATTGCTGCTACTTACTGGAAACCCACGGGAAGAATTGTCCTTGCTTTGCAGACAGCTCAGTCAGCATACCTAGCTTTTCAAACTGCAAAGAGCCTGAATTCAGAAAATAACAATGATTAGATAAGCAAAACCCATGACCCGTCCTGTGTCCACTGTACTGTGATACCTGTACTCAAGTGAGCTAAAAATAACAATGTAATATGTCGAGAAAATTTCAAATTGATGTTTTCTGGCTCCAGTCTGGTCAACAACTTCCTGCGAAGACTGACCCCATCAATGTTCACGTTCATCCTTCGATTCACCTCAAACCCTTGGCCGGTGATGATCTGCAATGGAACAAGAACAATGTACAAATGCGTGAGGAAACTCATGAAAAAAACATAGTCCCACTACTGAGTAGTCCCAGGACTTTACCTTGCCACTGATGAGGTCTCTGTGTTTATAGCAGTAGACCTTCTTGTCGTCCTGGAATACACAGTCGCGGGAGCGGGCACACATGAAGTGGTAGTTGCTCTGGCAGGAGGTCAGACAGCAGCCCACTGTGGCACCTGTATGGTTACAGCACTCACAGCGCTGAGAGAACAAGATACACAGACAGGTTAGATCAGTCCAGGAGGAGATAATAGGGGTGGATAAGGCGTTTGAGAGAGACGGACGTTGGACAAAGATACACAAACTACAGCTGCTGGGAAAAAAAGCCTCACCACGAAGCGCCCCTAGCGACAGCACTGTGCACGTGCATCAGAGAGCCATTGTCCTCCTCGAAAACCTTGGAGCAGTTGATGTGAGCCCATTCATTCTGGACCAGGTACAGCAGCCTGCCCGCCTCCTGAGGAACATCACCATGCTGTAATTCCTTAATTCACTTTTGACAAGGGCTTCTCAGAAGTGTTCTGAAACCTAGTTTCAGTCTTATTCTCATTGGACTTGGCATCTCCATACTATTGGCACAGTGAGCATTGCCTCCCGTCGTCCTTGCACCACCCTGTGTCTAGGTCAGCCTTGGACAACCGTCCCTCAGACTTGGATGGCCGTCCCTCAGACTTGGATGGCCTTCCCTCAGACTTGGATGGCCTTCCCTCAGACTTGGACGGCCATCCCTCAGACTTGGATGGCCGTCCCTCAGACTTGGATGGCCGTCCCTCAGACTTGGATGGCCGTCCCTCAGACTTGAATGGCCTTCCCTCAGACTTGGATGGCCGTCCCTCAGACTTGGATGGCCGTCCCTCAGACTTGGATGGCCTTCCCTCAGACTTGGATGGCCATCCCTCAGACTTGGATGGCCGTCCCTCAGACTTGGATGGCCGTCCCTCAGACTTGGATGGCCTTCCCTCAGACTTGGATGGCCGTCCCTCAGACTTGAATGGCCTTCCCTCAGACTTGGATGGCCTTCCCCTTTTCCCTGAGGGACAAACACCTGACATCACACCAAAACCAGAAAAATCACTGTAGGAAATTGGTCAATTCACAGTTTTTCCTCCCCTGAGTTGTGTAAATTACCTTTAAGTTTATTAAGTCTAAAAGCCCTGTTTTTCCTGAAGTGGAGGCCCCTGGTTGGCTCTGTGGTCAGTGGGGTGGTGGGGTGAGGCACCTCTTCTTGTTTCACCTCCAGGCGTAGTACGTTCTCCATCTGCAGGGTCCCCAGAGGGGTCCTGGACCTTAACTCCTCCCTCTCACGCCACTGAGCGTACACATGCTCAGTGGTGGGGGGCTGAACCGCATGGGACAGCATCCCACTAGAAAGGTAATGGATGGAGAAATGGAGGGGTGAGGAGATGAAAAAAAGAGTTAGTCAAGTTGTGTTAGAGTCATGCTGTGCCAGATTCCAACTTGAGTTACCAGCACGTAACTCAAATTTGGATGGTTTGGGCAAACATCTGAGTTACATGCACAGTTACACTCAAGTTAGAATTTGACTTGAAGAGTACACAACTGAGACAGTGGCTCACATCTAGCTGATTATGATTATACTCATTTACATTAACAAATAATTCATGTTTATTAATAAAACTTTCCCCCCAGAAGATAATCAACTCATCATTTCCCATCAGGATGTGAACAACAGGGGTGTCATACAAATCTGCAGCAAACCTGTTGCTATTTTCAGCCTGCGCATCCTGTCTCATTTAGCATCCTGTGGTAAGAAGCATTGTACGGCCTGGTACCTCTCACCTGTGAGCAGACGATGAGGTGCTGGGTGAGGGTGGAGGTGAGCAGGCAGGCCAGCACCTTCACTACCCCGGCCCTCAGCTCCATGTGGAGCAGCTCTCTCCAGGCGCTGGGCTGGGACTGGCTGCAGGGCCGGCAGGAATACGCCACACTCTCTGGCAGGCTGGACAGAATATCATACAGGTCACCTGGAGGGGAGAAGGGAGGACAACAATCAGAACAATTCCTTGGCACTACATCAAAGCATAGGAGATAATAGCATGTAATAAACTTAGGGCTGTCCCAGATCATAATTTTGTTTCGGGGGTAGAGTCATCTGTTCTGTCGGCCAATCAACATTTTTTCACACTTTTTTTTTCCATAGATGCACCCTATGCATTTGAAAAAAATCAACTAAACTCAGCAAAAAAAGAAACGTCCCTTTTTCAGGACCCTGTCTTTCAAAGATAATTCGTAAAAATCCAAATACAGATCTTCATTGTAAAGGGTTTAAACACTGTTTCACATGCTTTTTCAATGAACCATGAACAATTAATGAACATGCACCTGTGGAACAGTCGTTAAGACACTAACAGCTTACAGACGGTAGTCATTTAAGGTCACAGTTATGAAAACTTAGGACACGAAAGATGCTTTTCTATTAACTCTGAAAAACACCAAAAGAAAGATGCCCAGGGTCCCTGCTCATCTGCGTGAACGTGCCTGCGTGAACGGCATGAGGACTGCAGATGTGGCCAGGGAAATAAATTGCAATGTCCGTACTGTGAGACGCCTAAGACAGCGCTACATGGAGACAAGACAGACTGATGATCATCCTCGCAGTGGCAGACCACGTGTAACAATACCTGCACAGGATCGGTACATCTGAAAATCACACATGTGGGACAGGTACAGGATGGCAACAACAACTGCCCGAATTATACCAGGAACACACAATCCTTCCATCAGTGCTCAGACTGTCCGCAATAGGCTGGACTGAGGGCTTGTAGGCCTGTTGTAAGACAGGTCCTCACCAGACATCATCGGCAACAACGTCGCCTATGGGCATAAATCCACCGTCGCTGGAACAGACAGGACTGGCAAAAAGTGCTCTTCACTGACGAGTCGCGGTTTTGTCTCACCAGGGATGGTGGTCAAATGAGCGTTACATCGAGGCCTGTACTCTGGAGCGGGATCGATTTAGAGGTGGAGGGTCCGTCATGGTCTGGAGGTGGAGGGTTCGTCATGGTCTGGGGCGGTGTGTCACAGCATCATCGGACTGAGCTTGTTGTCATTGCAAACAATCTCAATGCGGTGTATTACAGGGAAGACATCCTTCTCGCTCATGTGGTACCCTTCCTGCAGGCTCATCCTGACATGACCCTGTCCACATGACAATGCCACCAGCCATACTGCTTGTTCTGTGTGTGATTTCTGGCAAGACAGGAATGTCAGTGTTCTTCAATGGCCAGGAAGTGCCCGGATCTCAATCCCATTGAACACATTTAGGACCTGTTGGATCGGAGGGTGAGGGCTAAGGCCATTCTCCCCAGAAATGTCTGGGAACTTGCAGGTGCCTTGGTGGAAGCGTGGGGTAACATCTCACAGCACGAACTGGCAAACCTGGTGCAGAAAAGTATTTAGTCATCCACCAATTGTGCAAGTTCTCCCACTTAAAAAGATGAGAGAGCCTGTAATTTTCATCATAAGTACACTTCAACTATGACAGACAAAATGAAAGGTTTTCACACACTGTTGCTGGTATTTTGGCCCATTCCTCCATGCAAATCTCCTCTAGAGCAGTGATGTTTTGGGGCTGTTGCTGGGCAACACGGACTTTCAACTCCCTCCAAAGATTTTCTATGGGGTTGAGATCTGGAGACTGGCTAGGCCACTCCAGGACCTTGAAATGCTTCTTACGAAGCTACTCCTTCGTTGCCTGGGCGGTGTGTTTGGGATCATTGTCATGCTAAAAGACCCAGCCACGTTTCATCTTCAATGCCCTTGCTGATGGAAGGAGGTTTTCACTCAAAATCTCACGATACATGGCCCCATTCATTCTTTCCTTTACACGGATCAGTCGTCCTGGTCCCTTTGCAGAAAAACAGCTCCAAAGCATGATGTTTCCACCCCCATGCTTCACAGTAGGTATGGTATTCTTTGGATGCAACTCAGCATTCTTTGTCCTCCAAACACGACGAGTTGAGTTTTTACCAAAAAGTTATATTTTGGTTTCATCTGACCATATGACATTCTCCCAATCTTCTTCTGGATCATCCAAATGCTCTCTAGCAAACTTCAGATGGGCCTGGGCATGTACTGGCTTAAGCAGGGGGACACGTCTGGCACTGCAGGATTTGAGTCCCTGGCGGCGTAGTGTGTTACTGATGGTAGGCTTTGTTACTTTGGTCCCAGCTCTCTGCCGGTCATTCACTAGGTTCCCCCGTGTGGTTCTGGGATTTTTGCTCACCGTTCTTGTGATAATTTTGACCCCACGGGGTGAGATCTTGCGTGGAGCCCCAGATCGAGGGAGATTATCAGTGGTCTTGTATGTCTTCCATTTCCTAATAATTGCTCCCACAGTTGATTTCTTCAAACCAAGCTGCTTACAGTGCCTTGCGAAAGTATTCGGCCCCCTTGAACTTTGCGACCTTTTGCCACATTTCAGGCTTCAAACATAAAGATATAAAATTGTATTTTTTTGTGAAGAATCAACAACAAGTGGGACACAATCATGAAGTGGAACGACATTTATTGGATATTTCAAACTTTTTTAACAAATCAAAAACTGAAAAATTGGGCGTGCAAAGTTCAAGGGGGCCGAATACTTTCGCAAGGCACTGTACCTATTGCAGATTCAGTTTTCCCATCCTAGTGCATGTCTACAATTTTGTTTCTGGTGTCCTTTGACAGCTCTTTGGTCTTGGCCATACTGGAGTTTGAAGTGTGACTGTTTGAGGTTATGGACAGGTGCTTTTATACTGATAACAACTTCAAACAGGTGCCATTAATACAGGTAACGAGTGGAGGACAGAGGAGCCTCTTAAAGAAGAAGTTACAGGTCTGTGAGAGCCAGAAATCTTGCTTGTTTGTAGGTGACCAAATACTTATTTTCCACCATAATTTGCAAATAAATTCATTAAAAATCCTACAATGTGATTTTCTATATATTTTTTCTCATTTGTCTGTCATAGTTGAAGTGTACCTATGATGAAAATTACAGGCCTCTCTCATCTTTTTAAGTGGGAGAACTTGCACAATTGGTGGCTGACTAAATACTTTTTTGCCCCACTGTATGTATGCATGCATTTTAGACTAAACATTTATGCCCCTACTCTAAGGCTGATTCCTTGACCGGTCAATGTTTTTAATTTGCTGCTTTATGGTTTTGTTATACTCTTGTGATTTCTATGGTTTTAACTAGGTTACCTTTGGTCTTTCATGTTGTCTGTCTGTAATTGCGTAATGACTTGGTGCTGCCTATCTTGGCCAGGACACTCTGGAGGGCCCCCTCCAGAGGAACATCTAGAAGAACACCCAGAACGTATTCTTTAAGTTAAGATAGAGACGGAGCCATTCACATGTGGCGAAAGAGATCATACCCAGATGGGGTCTGCCATCAAAAATGATTCTGACAGCTATAAGGACCGTTCAGAATAATGATAGGGATTTGAAGGCTTTGTTTAAAGACTACAGACCTCCTGGAATGAGAAGAGATGAGAGATCTCTGGCTGACATCACTCACACTTTTTCCTGAGTATGGAGTTTCATGTGCGTTAGATCAAATTCAAGACATCTCCAGACACAGAGAAAATTGGCAATGCTCCTCGAAATGCCCTGGAAGAATTAAATGGGGAAATTAAATAATTGCATAATTTCGCTCTGCAAAACAGAGAGGCCCTTGACTATATTTTGGCAGGTCAAGGGGGCACTTGTGCAGTCATTGGTGATGAAAGTTGTACTTTTGTCCCAGATCACTTTCAAATGTGACTGATTTTGCCGAATACATTGCCACTGTTGCTAAGAATAATTCCCCAAAACCAGATTGGACGCTTGCAACTTGGTTTGAATCCCTGTTTGTAAATTGCTGATCCCAAATTGTGTTCCCAGCATGTGTTTTTTGTTTAGTTTGCGTAATTGTGTTATTAACATGCTGTAAGGCGATTTGTGCCTGTCTGACTGGCAAGATTTCAGCTGTTATTATGTTGTTTTCTGCTCCTCCAGAGAATGGTGAAACTAATGAGCTGCCAACTCTGGATGACCTCCCATTTCCCCCTTGTAGATGCAGACGATAAGTAATGATTGAAGTTTGTTTTCTTTTAAGTTGAGGGTAAGGTCATCTAAACCCTTAATCTGTTTACCATTATGTGGAACACTGAGCTGATGATCAAGGTCTTTGCAGAATTGTAAAACAATAGAGTTTGATGTCTTGACTAGGTTGATGTCCCAGGGACAATTAGTGAAAAACATCGGTCAATCCAACCAGATGGTGGAAAGAGGTATGGAAACAATGGATAACATTGAGAGTTGTTCACCTCTGAATCGATAGATCCCTTGTGTATTTATGTTTTTATATACTCACACACGTTGGTTATAACTTCTTGATTGTAGATTTGAGCTTTATTATGATTTATGAGATCATTTTATAGAACCTCCTTTTGATAGAAGCTCAAATCACACAAGTGTTAAAAGGATGGAATCTTGTGAATGAAATGGACTTTGTGCATCTTATCTTTGGTCTCATAAACAATCATTGGTTCCTGGCTGTATCTGGTCAAGAGACGAGGGGGAGGGCCCCCTCCAAGGGAACATCTGGCAGAACACCCAGAATATGTTCTTTAAGTTAAGATAGAGACGGAGCCATTCACGTGTGTGAACCGATCCAATAAATCATGTTTATGTAGGTTTAGATGGCAGTATAGAAGGCTCTATGTAAGGATCGTCCTTTTAGAGCTCCCTTCAGACCGGTACTTATGCATCAAAGTTTGACTGTGACCTCTCCAGCTTGCTGACAATAAAGAGTGATTAATTTAATATTGACTTTGAGTGTCCTGGTATAAGAATTTCCACAACATATACTCAGCTCCTAACCACACTGTCCAGAGGTCACTCCCCACCCAGCCCTACCTTCGCCTCCCTCCCTTCTTCCGTAACTGAACACAGAGTGTGTGACCCACCAGTGGCCTCCACAATCCCTCCAGGAGGACAATGATCTCAAACTGCTGCTTCCTCAACTGTTCATGGCCATGTGGCCCTCCCTCAAGTTACCCTGTTGGAACATCAGACACAGCTGGTCATCACGGTTGGCGATGACGCATGTGCGGCTGAAGAGCAGCGTCTCTGCTCTCTTCTTGGGCCGGGAGATCTGGTCTCCTGGGGCGGTTGGGCAGACAGGTGGAGTCCTCAGAAGAACCGGAGAAGAGGACCTATTCCCGGGCAGCACGCCACCTGGCGCAAGTTGAGAGCAAGGATTGAAACCCCGGACTCATCACACTCTCACTCAGAGAGTGACCCACCAGTTACCTGAGAGGCCTTTCATTTATATTTATCCCCTCCCCCAACCTTTATTAAATAACTACTTTGTTTTGAGCACCATAAATCGGTCTCCTGCTGTCTTATTTTATTGTGAGTTTCACCTCTGACTCCCCTGGGCTGCCACATTTGGCGGAGAATGAGGGCACAACCCTCTCTTGCTCTGAAATCACAATAAAATAAGACATAATTACGGAAGATGCTGTAACTCAGCTGGTGCAAGGCCAAACGCAGAAAACCCAAAGCCTCATTGCACTTCAGGAGGCCGTAACACAGCTTATCCAAGCCATGGTCCAGCCGGACCGAATGACAGAACCAGGCACGGTCCTCAGCAAGCTAACTGCTGGAGAGGACATTGAAGCATATCTAGGGGTATTTGAGCACACTGCAGAGAGAGTGATGGCCCAAGGAGGACTTGGCTGGCCCAGAGGACTGTAGAGACTTGGCGCTGGCGGACATCAACAACTATGCAGCTCTGAAAACGTGCATCTTGGCCCATAATGGGCGCAACCTACCAACCCGGGCCCAATGGGTTTCCTTCCTGGGCCTATAATGGCCACGCCCCGGTGAGACCACACTGGGAGATACGATAAGTTACCCCACCAGCCGTGTGGAAGTGCAAACCCCTCAAGGTAGCTTTGTGATTGTAGCTGGGGTAGCAGAGAAAGTGCCAGTAGATGTCCTACTGGGCCAGGAGTGCCAGATTTTCCAGAGATTCTGGAGCAGAGGTGCCACAGCCCCTAGGAGAAGAGCTTAGGGGAAGAGAACGGTTTTCTGACATAGAAGCATCATACCAGTCTGTGCCGCCGCTTCCCCGCCCACCTCCTCAGACTCTGTGGAGGCCCCAGCCAGAGGCCTGAGGAGGAGAACTCCCCAGGTGAAATGTTTTCAGTTTCACTTTGTGGATGAAGGAAAAGGAACTTCACCAGGACAGTTCGGCACTGGGAGACGAAGTGGCAGAACAACTCTTAGTGCCCAAATGTTACATCTCAAAAGTTCTATACCTAGCCCACTCACATTTTCTTGGAGCACACCTAGGAGTGGAGAAAACCAATGATCGGATCCGGGCTCGGTTCTACTGGCCCGGAGTGAAGAGGGCAGTCCAGGATTAATGCCGGCAGTGCGAGGAATGCCAGAAAACAGCCCCAAAAGGTAACCTATAGTACAAAACTATTGAGATTTAACTTAGCGCATGCCATATACACGGATGTTTCCAGTTATAAATCAGACCCGTCCTGCAACTGTGGGCCTGAACTAGTATTAAAACTCGGCCTGAAAAACGACGATCATTCAACTTTTTGGTGACAATAATGCTCTTATTGCTGTATACTTTGGAAGTTTTGGAATTAGGCACTTGGTCAAATGTCTTTATAGGTGTTGGCAGAATGTTTCATTTTGCAGTGACATTTGCTGTATCTGATGTTTCTGAAATACAAATACAATTGCAAATTGTTGTGGACCTGTAAACAGATAGTTTGAATTCAATAATGTTTTGCATTTAATTTTCCCCGAACCTATTAGTTTGGTGAACGAGGATGCCTGGAAGTAGTTCTACAATATCCCTAACTCCACTGAAGCGAAGCAGTTATTTCCTCACGCGAGCGAACCAACAATCCCATGGGACAGATGGAAGTTGTCATTTGAGGTGTACATGGTAGCTACCGGCCTGGATGTGGTTATCCCTGAGAGGAAAAGGGCCATTCTTCTACACTGTTTCGGTGCCGAGGGCCTACATTTGGAAGATACGCTCGGGGAAGCACACACACATATGATGCAGCTGTTGAACCTTTGGATGGACATTTCGCGAAGAGTGTGCTTCTGAAGAGACTGCATTTTCGACACAGCACACAGCAAGTGGGTGAGTCAGAGACACAGTACGTCAGTGATCTTAAAGGGCTAGGGCAATCATGTCAGTTGGTTTATTTTAGAGATGAAATGATCAGGCACCGGTTTATTGAAAGAACCTCAAGCTCACTGTGTGGAGAGGCTTCTCCTTGAAGATGATGATCTGACTTTAGCAAAAACAGTTTCCCAATTGAAATCAGCAGCTCACTGTGCAACTAAGATCACTGAGGCACAGACACATGCTTCCAGTGCTGTTCAAGCTGTGCATCAAGCTGTGCAGCAGTCTCAGTGCTCAGACTGTAGCCGTCACTCAGACAGTGACATGAGTGCCTCAGTGCAGTTGATGAGAACCAAGGGGTGTCAACGTTGTGCCAACTGTTGTTCCAACCAATCCTCCACCAAATTTCACAGTGGGTGCGAGACACTGGCTTGTAGGCCTCTCCAGGTCTCGCACCCAATGTGAAATTTGGTAGAGGATCAGTGATGATCTGGGGGTGCTTCAACAAGGCTGGAATCAGGCAGATTTGTCTTTGTGAGGACGCATGAATCAAGCCATGCACAAGGTTGTCCTGGACGAAAACTTCCTTCCTTCTGCTCTGACAATGTCCCCCAACTCTGAGGATTGGTTTTTCCAGCAGGACAATGCTCCATGCCACACAGCCAGACCACCAGATCAAGACCCTGTCATGGCCAGCCCAATCTCCAGACCTGAACCCCATTGAAAACTTCTGAAATGTGATCAAGAGGAAGATGGATGGCCACAAGCCATCAATCAAACAAAGCCGAGCTGCTTGATTTTTTGCGCCAGGAGTGGCATAAAGTCACCCAACATCAATGTGTAAGACTGTGGAGAGCAGTTAATAGAATAAAGCAAAAATGTTCATTTTACCCAAACACACACCTATAAATAGTCAAACCAGAGAAACTGAACATTTTGCAGTGGTCTCTTAACGTGGTCATAAAAATAATTTTTGACAAGTTATAAGCATGAAAATAAAGATGCTTAAAACATTTGACATTTTAGAAAGATTTTTGGATACTATAGGGGCCTCCTAGGCCTTGTTAAAGACAAATGTCTATAAAGAATGATTGGTATAAGATATCTCCCCCCTTTTTTGGGCACATGTTAACAAGATGTTGGGGAATCACTCGAGGGGAATTTTGACCAACTGAGCATCTCAGTGTACAGCTCAATAGGCATTTCGTAACATTTCGGTCTTCTGTGATGTATTTAAAGTGGCATATTGGGTTGCAAACTCAAAAATGAATACATTTAAACTATATCTGACATGTTACTGGTGTCTTCTTTTTTAAGTCCATAACCCTGTGTGTGAGGTGTACACTTTTGTTTTACAGTAGATTTGTTTAAGACTACCAGGAAACACTGTGTGCCCCTGATGTAGCCCACTGCAGTAATATGTTATTAAGGGGGGGGGGGGGGGGGGGGGGTGTAAATTGATCTGTTTAAGTCATAAGTAAAGGGCCCATCTGTTTTTGTAACAGCATTTTTATTGGAATTTCACAAGTTTCACCCATATTAAGAGATACAAAGACAAAGCAAAAAACAGCACTCACTTACACGTTCCTGCATACATATATATATATATATACAGTGCCTTGCGAAAGTATTCGGCCCCCTTGAACTTTGCGACCTTTTGCCACATTTCAGGCTTCAAACATAAAGATATAAAACTGTATTTTTTTGTGAAGAATCAACAACAAGTGGGACACAATCATGAAGTGGAACGACATTTATTGGATATTTCAAACTTTTTTTTAAAATTAAAAACTGAAAAATTGGGCGTGCAAAATTATTCAGCCCCTTTACTTTCAGTGCAACAAACTCTCTCCAGAAGTTCAGTGAGGATCTCTGAATGATCCAATGTTGACCTAAATGACTAATGATGATAAATACAATCCACCTGTGTGTAATCAAGTCTCCGTATAAATGCACCTGCACTGTGATAGTCTCAGAGATCCGTTAAAAGCGCAGAGAGCATCATGAAGAACAAGGAACACACCAGGCAGGTCCGAGATACTGTTGTGAAGAAGTTTAAAGACGGATTTGGATACAAAAAGATTTCCCAAGCTTTAAACATCCCAAGGAGCACTGTGCAAGCGATAATATTGAAATGGAAGGAGTATCAGACCACTGCAAATCTACCAAGACCTGGCCGTCCCTCTAAACTTTCAGCTCATACAAGGAGAAGACTGATCAGAGATGCAGCCAAGAGGCCCATGATCACTCTGGATGAACTGCAGAGATCTACAGCTGAGGTGGGAGACTCTGTCCATAGGACAACAATCAGTCGTATATTGCACAAATCTGGCCTTTATGGAAGAGTGGCAAGAAGAAAGCCATTTCTTAAAGATATCCATAAAAAGTGTCGGTTAAAGTTTGCCACAAGCCACCTGGGAGACACACCAAACATGTGGAAGAAGGTGCTCTGGTCAGATGAAACCAAAATTGAACTTTTTGGCAACAATGCAAAACGTTATGTTTGGCGTAAAAGCAACACAGCTGAACACACCATCCCCACTGTCAAACATGGTGGTGGCAGCATCATGGTTTGGGCCTGCTTTTCTTCAGCAGGGACAGGGAAGATGGTTAAAATTGATGGGAAGATGTATGGAGCCAAATACAGGACCATTCTGGAAGAAAACCTGATGGAGTCTGCAAAAGACATGAGACTGGGACGGAGATTTGTCTTCCAACAAGACAATGATCCAAAACATAAAGCAAAACCTACAATGGAATGGTTCAAAAATAAACATATCCAGGTGTTAGAATGGCCAAGTCAAAGTCCAGACCTGAATCCAATCGAGAATCTGTGGAAAGAACTGAAAACTGCTGTTCACAAATGCTCTCCATTCAACCTCACAGAGCTCGAGCTGTTTTGCAAGGAGGAATGGGAAAAAATGTCAGTCTCTCGATGTGCAAAACTGATAGAGACATACCCCAAGCGACTTACAGCTGTAATCGCAGCAAAAGGTGGCGCTACAAAGTATTAACTTAAGGGGGCTGAATAATTTTGCACGCCCAATTTTTCAGTTTTTGATTTGTTAAAAAAGTTTGAAATATCCAATAAATGTCGTTCCACTTCATGATTGTGTCCCACTTGTTGTTGATTCTTCACAAAAAAATACAGTTTTATATCTTTATGTTTGAAGCCTGAAATGTGGCAAAAGGTCGATAAGTTCAAGGGGGCCGAATACTTTCGCAAGGCACTGTACATACAATCTTCCTCTCCCCGCTCAGAGCTTCTTTCACTTCATCCCCATCATTGCGTCTCTCATTACACACATTTTAAACCAACATACAAATAGAAATTAAACACAAAAGCTCAGTTTAAATCAAGAAGTTAGGTTCAACACATGTACAATGTCTGAAATAAATAGATCACCACCATTCTAAGAGAATCCTTGCAGCACAATACCTGATACCTCAGTTTCTAGATATTTTAGATAAGGTTCCCATACTTTTTTAGAACGGATCTGTTTTAGAATGCAATGTACATGTCAGATATTCCAGTGGCACCCATTCAAATAGTATCTTATGCCAATCTTTGATAGAAGGAACCTCATCACTAATCCACTGTAAGAGGATGTTTTTCCTTGGTGTGAAAGTAAGGATGTTGTAAAGCCTCCTCTTACCCACAGAAGTAACATGTCTGCTAAGGTCACCTAAACAGAAAATAAACTGGGTCCAATTCTAGATCAACTCCTGTGATCTTTTCAAATTATTGCAGAACAACAGAACAGCATCTTTGTATTTTAGAACATGACCATAAACAATGTGTTACGATGCCTGTATCAGTTTGCCATTTAAGACACTGAGGAGAAGAGGAAGAGGGGATAAAGGCGTGTCTGCGATTTGATGTAATTGAAGTCTCGGGACTAGAGATGAACATCAGTGTACAAGCTTATTTTATGGTGAACATCACCAATGAGAAGCCCTTGTATAGCAGGCGTTACTCTGGTGGACTCGGCCAGTGGTTCCATAGTGAGTGCAAATAGGAGCGGGGACAAAGAACAGCCCTGTCTGGTACCTCTATGTATAGAGAAGCTATTTGACCTTAGCCCATTAGTAAGGGCAGTAGCCTGAAGATCATCATATAAAACTTTCACCCATTTTATATTGTCCCCTAGGCCAAATTTAGTCAGAGCAAAGAATAGGTAAGACCACTCCACACAGTCAAATGCTTACCCAGCATCTAGTGAGAGCACAAGGCCATCCATAGTACTTCATTGGTAGGCTTGAATTATATTAAGAAGTCGCCTGACATTGTTACATGACTTTCGGCCCTTAATGAAGCCAGTTTGGTCTCCTTTCACAATTAGTGGCAGTGAGTCCTCTAATCTTGTGGCTATAATTTTAGAAAGCAATTTTATATCCACATTCAGAAGGGAAATTGGTGTGTACGAGGAACAAGACTCTGGGCATTTTCCCTGTTTGAGAATAAGTGAAATGTTGGCTTCTCAGAGTTTGAGGGAGGTGGTCTTTTGAAAATGAGTGGTTAAACATATCAAGCAATGGCTCAAGGATCAGACCATGGAATTCCTTATAAAACTCACTACAAAACCCGTCTGGTCCTGGGGCCCTACCATTTTTCAGATTCTTAATTGCGAACATTATCTCTTCCTCAGTAATAGGGGCATTAAAGAGAGGCCTCTGTTCTTTGGAGATAGTAGGGAGGTTTGGGTGCATCATTTGTCAGTTCTGAGGCATAAAGATTTGCATAAAATGTCTTAAATGAGTCATTTATCAATTTATTTTCATATAAATGATTGCCATCGGAATAAGTAATAGTAGCAATTGACTGTGTCTGCTCTCTTTTTAGCTAGGTAAGCCAAATACTTTCCTGGTTTATCTCCATGTTCATAAAGCTTTTGCCTGACAAATCTAATTTTCTTTTCAGCGTCCTGTGTTAGGAGAGAGTCCAACGTTAAACTAAGGACTGATATTTCCTTTAATAGGGCAGGAGTGGGAGTTAATGTAGTCCTTCTCTTTAGTTCCTAATTTAGTTCCTAACATTTTTTGCTTTTCACTCTTTTTCCGCCTCTTTGTGGCTGTGTATGACATAGTCAGACCCCTGGCGTACGCTTCACAGGTTTCCCAAAGGAGCGAGGGTTTATCTGTTGATTGAGAGTTAGAGAAAAATGCTTTAAACTCTAATAAAATAAGATGTAAATGTATGGTCTTTAAGAATGGTTGTATTCAACCTCCAATGTCTTGACAGATTGAATGCCCCGTTGAGTTTCATGTCCAGGATCACCTCCGCATGATCAGATATGACTATGCTTCCTATCCTAACGGATAAAACAGACTGCAAAGACGTCCTGGGCATCAAAAAGTAATCTATTCTAGTCTGACATCCATGAGGCACAGAGAAAAAAGTGATCTCTCTGTTAGAGGGATGAAAGGTTCTCCAAACATCAGCATACACCAGATCATCACAAATAGCTTTAAGTGACCTAGCTTGAGGAGAGAGTGAAGCTATACCGCTGGGAAACTTGTCAATAAGGGGGTTCAACAAACAATTAAAATCTCCTCCAACCACTGCAGTGTCTGAGTTAAATTCTGAAAAGTCTATAAATACCTTAGTGAGGAAATCAGGGGGGTGGGGAGTAAATATCCATTATGGAAATGTTCTGCCCAAAGGGGCCCATCTTAAAGAGTGCAATTACCCTTTCAAAAAGAGGATGGTGTGATTGACTGAGACAGCCACCCCCAGGACAACACATAACTGTTTTCAAACATTTGTTATGTGGTCTCCTGAGGTGTAAGGGTTGTAAACATTTGTTGACCCTTCATATAGATACGCCGAGAAGTCTTTTGGAAGGTCAGAGGTTTGACAGGTTTTTAAAAAACGCTGGTACAAGCACACATACAGACACACACAACCATATGTATTTGTCTTAGAAAATAATGTTTCCAGTAAGTTTCTCTGCTTGTAATCTAACGCCCTGCCTCAGGTTCACACACACAGAGCCTTATATTTCATAAAAGGTCAATTACATTTAATGTTACCAGCAACATTTTAAACATATTACTCTTATTAAAAGTTACTATGCAATATTAAACTATACCTCTGTTTTTTTACTCAACCTTTATGTTTGTCATACATAAATACATATTTAAAAAGTATAATTATTTTTAACTGTTGGAAAGACAGATATTTTAAAGGAAGACACACACACACACACACACACGACAAGTCTAACAGTTACTTATACTCAGGCAGACCTACCCGGAAAATACCCTTTCATTTCACAAGCTCCCTTAACAGCAGCTCCATAAGTTCACCACAAAAATTCCCAACTGTTTCACATGTTCAACCTCAGGCCTCCCCAATTCACTATATAAATACCCATCTGTTTAAAATGGTCAAACTCAGGCCTCCCCATTGACTACATAAATTCCCAAATTTCCCAGCTGTTTCACATCTTCTTTCAGTTCAACAAGGTCACTACACATCAATAACCAGGACAACTTTATTGCAAACACATGCTTTACCCAAAACAGCTGCACTATCAGATTACATAAGCACTCACTCAATAGCTTGAGAACACCCAGACAGGATGTCATAAATGCGCATAACTAGGTGACACATAAAATAGGTCATCAATCACTTTCGGACACATGCGCTCAACTATAACTCTTCTATTAGTATTACTAGTACCTCTAAATCACTACTCTTCCATAAGTTGCTAGAAGGCTCTTGAGGTTTTAGCGTGCAATTTGAATTTCAGCACAAATCTCCCATGACATTTGGGTGGTTCCACGAAATGGGTCCCTTTTGTGTGTCTTTCATATTTTAAGTAGAAATTGTACCCCATATTTAATTTTAAAAGCCTGTTATATTAAATGATGTGCCCTTTAATATAGACCACATGGATAATTACATAAATCAGGTCTTTCATATGAATGAAGACTGAAAAAACTTTTAAACATCTAATAGTCAAATTATAGTGTAAAAGCAGGTGAGCTGGTTCTACTCTTTTTGTACATTTTCTGGTGTTTTGAAGTTGAAAACTGAGTGGGTTGAGCATAACAAGTCAACCCTGTTACTCAACAATTTACGTTGTGAAGCTTACATTCAATTGCCCCTCCCTGTTACACATAAGCTTACATTCCCCCTGTCAAAGGGGATTCATAGCTGATTTAAGATGAAATCGTCATCCCTGTTACTTTATTAGCCACTTAATATAGTAATTATTTTATTGAACCTCTTGAGATGGGAAAACATGTTTTTTATTAAGGTGACTGTGTGCTCATGATATAATGTTAAAATGATGTGAAATCAGGTTTTTCTCCTTCAAGTTACACTACGCAAAAGGGACTCATTTCGTGGAACGACCCATTAATACATGATTTACACATTTGTTCTAGAGGAACTTGTGATCCTGCTGGACCCGGAGATCCCTGGGGTGAAGAACACCGGCCACCTAGAATCTCGCTGCTCCTTCCCCGGCACCTGGAACACCTACACCTAATTCCTTGATGGACAGAAATAGCCCCCTGAGGGCCGTGCTGCAGGGGGTCATCATCAAGCACCCAGACGGGACTGTAGGACAATTGGCCAGGCTGCTGAGAAATGGACCAGAACGACGCAGTGGAAATACGCACCAAGCACATCTTGCTTACGGTTGTCTAGTCTGGGTGTGTTTTGTGTTGGGTGGGGAAAAGATGGCTCCATCCAGATACAATCACGGAGTCTCTACCACCTGCCAAGGCACTGAGATATAACATGGGGGGCCAGTAGGAGGCATGCTTTCCTTGGGGTCCCCAAAGTCGCAAGGCAGTGATTGGGAACACTGTTCTTTTGCATTAGGGTTCAAATAAGATATTTAACTGATAACATGGCGCTTACCACTTAAAGCAGGGATGTTAAAACCTCTTAGTGATCCCTTCACGCGCCAATCCCGTTAGCGGGATAGATTTGACAACATCCAGTGAAATTGCAGAGTGCCAAATTCAAACTACAGAAATATCAATATTCAACATTCACGAAAATATAAGTGTAATACACTAATATAAAGCTTAACTTCTTGTTAATCCAGCTGCTGTGTCAGATTTCAAAAAGGCTTTACGGCAAAAGCACACCATGCGATTATCTGAGGACAGCGCCCCGCATACAAACACATTCAAATAATTTTTCAACCAGGCAGGTGCGACACAAAAGTCAGAACGAACATAACAATACAATAAATGCCTTACCTTTAAAGAGCTTCTATTTAATGCAATCCCAAATGTCTCAGTGACACAATGAATGATCGTTTTGTTCGATAAATTCCTTCTTTATATCACCAAAATGTCCATTTATTTGGCGTGTTTGATTCAGAAATACACCGGTTCCAACTCGCCCAACATGACTACAAAGGAATCTAAAAAGTTACCTGTAAACCTCGTCAAAACAATTCAAACAACGTTTCTAATCCAACCTCAGGTACCCTAATATGTAAATAATTGATACATTTAAGACGGGATAATTTGTTTCCAATACCGAAGAAAAATAACACGGAGCGCGCTCCTGTTCACGTGCAACAAAATACTAGAGACCTTCTGAGCAACACATGGAATGAATAGCACTACTTCTTCATTTCTCAAAAGAAAAACATTGACCAATTTCTAAAGACTGTTGACATCTAGTGGAAGCCATAGGAACTGCAACCAGGTTCAAAATAAATAGGTTTCCTATAGAAAACAATTGGAAAATCCTATGACCTCAATTTTTTCCACCCTAGATGGTTTGTCATCGGGGTTTCGCCTGCCAAATCAGTTCTGTTATACTCACAGACATTATTTAACAGTTTTAGAAACTTTAGAGTGTTTTCTATCCAAATCTACCAATTATATGCATTTCCTAGCTTCTGGGCCTGAGTAACAGGCAGTTTACTTTGGGCTCGCTTTTCATCTGGACGTCAAAATACTGGCCCCTAGCCTTAAGAAGTTTTAACCCCAGTGTCCTGAAAAAGGAGAGCCACACACTCCAGGAGCTCAGATGCAATAATGTAGTAACCAACGTTTCGACAGACAAGCTGTCTTCATCTAACGACAAACACTGCAGGTCACTAGTTGTTATAGTGTCAAAGGACACACCCAGGTGTCTGTAATCATGACCGGGTGTGGCTTGACATCATTGGTTAATTTTCAGATATAAATAGAACATACAAAAAACATGAATGGATAGCATACAATCATAGATAACATTTATAATGAATAGCAAAATCACAATAATGGCTTCAGATCAAAGTCTACGTTGAGCCCGAGGGGAGCAAGGGTCTTTAAATTTAAGATCCAGGCAACCTCTCGTTTTAACAATAAGGGAGGGTGATGTGTTCGATGCCGATATAACGTAGGGATGAAATCGAGTGGTTCACTTCCAAAAAGTGGGCCGCAACTGGGTACGTCGAGTTTTTGCACATAATGGTACTACAACTTGCACTTTTAATTCTCCCTTGGTTTTACCCACATCATTTTACCACAAGGACAAGTTAAGATACATAATACCGTTGATTGGGATCTGTTTCCCTGTTTGGGGGTGTTTAAGGGATGTACATTTGTAAGTGACATTGCATTGAGCGCAGCCGTTACATTTGTAGTTTACATCCCGTAGAGGTGCAAATAGACATTGTGCAGGGGTTAATCAGTTTACCAATTGAGATTTCTGTCCCGCAAGAACACGACCAAGGGAGGGTCCGAAAACACATTACCGATACGGTCATCGGATCTTAGAATGTGGCAAAGTTTGTGAACGATTCCCTTAATTTGTTCAGAGCACTTTAAATAGCGGGTAGTGAAGACGCAAGAATGCTTATTTTTGCCAGACTGTCCTTGGAAGAGATTAAGTGACATTTTTATGTTTGTGCTTTTCTTAACTCATTTCTGTATTCTATACATGTGCTGTTCTACAAACCAATTTCTGTGTTCATGCAAGTGGCTGACTGGATAAGTCACACCTATCAGTAACTGCAATTTGGCAGTAAACCCAGAACGAACGTGTTTTGAGAACAAACAAAAGATCTGTTTCAAGGTCTCAGCTTAGAGAAAGAAGCCTTGTGAGGTTTTGGTCTGTCATGTTATGAAACAAAATGGTAATGATGAATGAATTATTCTAAATCATGCAAATGTGACTAGTCTGTGTATAGCCGTATATAAGACAACTGTTGGGACTGCCCCGGCAGAGTTTTTCCTGACAGACGTGTGTACTATAGTGCAATGAGTTGGTTGGAACCTTTCTATATGCGCTGACATATAAACTAATATTCATTTAAAATTGACATTCAGTATCCCTGTGTAAATATTTGTACATTTGGATTTGCTCAATGGCAGTATTAAATCGGACAATTTTTGTACCCTCTCCCCTTGAATTTTCTTTGCATCTCAGCCATGTTTTTGATGCGACAGAATTGGCTGTAGGGCAAACTGTATTTAATGGGAAGCGGGTGACAGCCCTCAAACTGTTACATCAATAGGTTTCCTATAAAGATCAGTGTATAGAACATCATCCTCACACGAAATCAGATCAAGGAAACTGATTTGACGTGTGTCAGATGGCATCGTAAATCTCAGGTGCTCAAAACAGGTGTTACGTTCCCAACCTGGCCCTCACACAATCATTATCATCGATTGTCAAATGTATTATCACCAACCAATGATATTGCTGTACTTATACATTGCATGTTATATGAATGTCATATCAGCATGATTAATTACATTTTCAATTGACCAAGTCTGATTTGTTCAAACATCTTAACATCTTTATTAAGCAAATAACATTATAAATAAAAAAAGTGCATAGAAAAATTAAACGGGTTTAGAAATATGTATACAATTATTTACAAACTCAGGGTTTATTTGTACAAGGTAACAAAGACAAGTTCACACATTTTCTTATGTCTTTTACACTTTGTTATACTTTAAAATAACCCTACCATATAGAACATACAGCTTTCTGAACCAGTTCTGGGAGAGATCGTCATGGTAACTTCAGGTTTACAACTAGTGCTTTGTATGCTTCATCTGAACACACAGGCCAGCTCTGCAGGACATTAAAACCACGTTACTCTTATTATCATCATCATCATCCTCTTTTTTGCATTAGTATTCTTTAACATCTGTCAGAACTACTGAGGTAGAATCCTGGCAAAAGGTTGGGGAGTGGAGTGGGCATAGAGAAACCTTCTCCTCTGAGAAGTGTTCCCACATCCGGTTTTAAGCAGAAAAGGAAGCTAGGTAAAGGATAGCCGTATCCCTGAAAACCAGATGCATCCTGTTAATGGCAAACTCTGCTAAGGGTGTTAGATGATTGACACATGGGAATACAGGCTCCATCTCACTGATTGGTCGCGCAGGCAGGCAGGTTTAAGCTCTTCCTTACTGTGTATTAAATTCCAAAAGGACAGTGCTCATTTCCTTTAGATTATTATCTCTAGCTTGAAAGGTTCTCTGTGGCACGCAGATGGGAAGAATAGCATGGACTCGAATGCTTGCTATTCTTCTGTTATAAGGCCTGCCGATAATAAGGCCTGCTGTACTTTCTCCATGAAAATTATACCAGAACAAAGAAATAAAATCAAAAACAATTAAAAAAGACCTGCTTTAGAACAACGTCTTGTGTAAAGACTGAAATGTTATACACAACTTTCCTCAAACATCAAGGTTCAAATAAAAGAAAGAGGAAACAAAGTAAACAAAAAGAGGAAACGAGGGGAGGAAGATTTCCCACAAGACCGCCACCATTTACACTAAGCAAAGCTAGTTTCACCAGTCCAAAATCGGAACAGAAACATGAATAAATACAACTATTCTAGAGCTCAAGCATTCTCCCCCTGTAAAGATGTGAACAATGTGTACATTTGATGTCCTAATATGTCTGACTGAACTGACAGCGATGTCTAAAGTTGTACGACAGCAAACGTTAAGGTGCTGAGTGCATTCTCTCCCTATCTTGGTTTTACACCAAGACATGATTCTCTCTTAAAGCCATCCTAGGGAGCAACATACAGTACAGTACTGGCCTAATGCTATGCTTGAGATCTCCAGTGCACAGGGGTGCTGTCAGTCCACACAGTCGGGAATATATAGAGTTTATAACACATCTCTTAGTGGTGTAACATGAACAGTGTTCCACCCTTTGTGGATTGCGGAGAATGTCAGAGAGAGAAGTCAGTTCTTTGTTAACTCCACTGAATGTTGAGAAATATGGAGTCTGGATTTTGTTAGTTCACTAAAGACGCGCAACTGTAACGCAGCAAAGTCGTAGGCCTAATATTATTGCAAAAGGTAATCAGCATTTGCCATGATAGTAATAAAATATATTTTAAAATAAAAAAAGATGCACTGAGGTTTCCAGCTAAACTCTTCACTCTTGGATTGGGTAGTGTTTGCAACATACAAAAATGGCGAAGGGAAAGTTCTTAAAGATATGATTTAGCTGCAGCAAACTCTATAAGGGTGACACTAACCGTTATCTAACCGTTTAACTGAACATAATGGAGGTCCCTTCCCCGGTCTGTGTGAGGGGAGTGGAGAATGGATAGAAAAATAGGTATTATTTGCAGGGTCTCTGACGTAGGAGCCTCCAAGCCTATTGCCCATCATATCTAGCACCATGGTTCTCTGAACAGTCAACGGAAAGCAAATATGTACAACCTGACGCATGATGAGCACTGTGAAATATGATTTCAAATAAATAAAACTATGATTACAGGATCAAGTAAAGATGGAGATATGGCTAAGGGATCAACTAGATAGCATGGAGCCAACATGATTATGGGTGTCAAAATTAAAAATCTACCCCCGCCACCCGACAACAAAAGAAAGAATATCTCCAAGTCTAGCTTTTCTGGTCCACCATTATTTCAACAGAAAGGACTTGACGTTATGGCGTCAAGGAAAATACCTTCATGCAACATAGAACCAGCATAACCACAACAGATGTCTGCAGGGTTCCTGTTCTCAAGAAAAAACCCACACTATAACGGTAGCTACTTCCACCCTCTCCTGTGGTGAACTTGTCCAACCTCTGGCAAGTGCATATTAGTTAGAAGTCAATGTGAGCTTATGGATGCATGTCTCTGTGTGGCGCTCCTCTTCCCTCTTGCTCCCCATATCCTGGCCCTGGTTCCTCTCCCAGTCTCTTCGTAGTGGCTCATCCTTTCCTGTATTTTCTCTTCACCCACCTCCCAACCCAGAAAAACCTTAATTTAAGGATTTTAACCTCTGTCTTCCCCTGTTGCCTCTGCTCGCACCCCCTTCCCTTGTGCCTCGTTCCCCCTGCAGAGACTGTGGCAGTACCACGTCCTCCTCCTGCCCTTAGTTGAGGAAGCGTCTGCATTTCCGGGCCCCGCAGTTGCAGTTGAGCTTGCTTGCTGGGTCTTCGATGGGGAACTTGTAGTCGTAGGTGAGCTCCTCGCCCCGGTAGATCTTGCGCAGGGCGAAGATGACGATGTGCTTCTGGCCCTCCACGTTGATGACGCGCGAGTAGCAGTTGGGCTCGCACGAGTGGTTGATGAAGCGCGCCGCATTGCCATGCATGGTGGCGTCCACCACGTCAAAGTCATCGATACGGAACATGTAGCAGCCGATACCCTGTGGAGGAAGGAGGGAAAAGAGACAGGGGACTTAGTTTTAGTTTAACATGTATTATGTTGGTATCAATAACATTTATTCATTCAAGCCCACAATTAGTGGATTTTAAAAAAGTCCACCAACTAAGGTCTCGTTGGGACAAACCATAGTTATGTCGTCTCAACCACACTCTGGACTGATTGATCTCACCTTGCCATCGTAGTACTTCTCCCGCTTGTCTGTGAGCACTGAGCGAATGACGATGCCGGCATACTCGATGACCATCTCCTGAGCATCAATGTTCCTCTTGCAGAACAGACCTCGGCCGTGGATAGCAGACCTACACCAGAGAGAGATGTCAAAAGAGGCCCAAGTATGAACAACAGTTTCCATAGCTAATCTCCTTGGCAATTAAAAGGATGCGATGATCACATTATTTATTTATTTATTATCTGATCCTGAGTCAATGGGAATTCATGTTATTCATTTTGTAGCAGAATAACATAATAGCAGAAAAGGGAGAGGCAAGAAATATAAACCATGCCTCAGTTTCTAGTTTGCTGTGATAGCTGTAGAGAACTGCAGTGACTGCTTCCTGTCCAGACAGACTGCAAATTATCTATTGTGGGGTCAGCTGGCACTCCACTGAGAAACACATGAGCTCTTCAGCCCAGAATCATGATCATAGTCACAGGCTCTGTCCATAGTATTGGCTTTGACCTCAGTGCCTCAGGGGGGGATGAGGACTAGTTGTGTGCTGACCTGTACACGCCTACAGCCTCCTTAGATGTCCTCTCCAGATGTCTGAAGCGCATGGCCATGGGGAGCTCCAAGCTAGTGGCACGTCTAGGAGAAAAGGGATAAGCAAAGAAGATGACGATGTGCTTCTGACCTTTCACGTTGAACTCTGAGAAAAGAGTCACTAGAGACTCAGACACAAGAGGGTAGAACATATTTTTAACATTGCTTGTTAGGAGGAGGTAGTTGCAGAAATGACGGAATGGTTTAGTCCAACCACAAAGATCACTTTAGGGGAGTTACAAATACTGAAATGGACAACATTTCAATAGTGAATTAGTTACAGCTATAAAAACGTTTATGTAAACCTGTAGCTGTACAGCTCCTTTGTTACTCATAAGTCTGAATGAGAAGATTGATATGTTATGTATACAAACTTATACATGGATCATTTGTTGATGTGAAAGTTGTTTTTTAAAGGAACAACACTTGCGGCCATGTACAACAAGTTCTAAGAATGTTCCGCGAGACAAGATCTTTCATGGACTAGCTCCTGCAGTATTTAAGCCAAAGCATCCTTTTTTAAGATGTTAGCATTTAGCTAGCTTCCTTTGCAATGGCCAGCATACAATAACTCTGTAATCTGACCTTGTTGATTTGAGTGGGACTTCATCCTCTTCCTCATCGTAGGGGTTGATGTCAGGCAGCTGGCGGTGCTGGGAAGCCAGGAAGTTGAACATGTCGAAGGTAGTCTTCCTGTAAGAGAAGACAGGAACAAGGTGTCACGTTACATTTTACAGTATGCAGGCTTGACTTTCTTTATCATTGTTTTCCCCCCCAGCATTGGTGTAGAACTTGGGATGTGGACGTCACCCACACTCTTCATAAGTTAATGAACGGAGCAGCATAGATGTCATACAGGTCTTATTTCTAGCTTACGCAGAATGTGGCGGTGGAGATGACACTCACATAGAAACACAACAGCCACAGCCCTTGTTCCTCTAAACCTGACAGATGTCTACATTCAAAACATACATTCCACCAATACTCTACACAGAGAGACTAGCTTCCACTTTGAAGTTGAAAACCACCTACAGAGGGGAAAACCCAGATTCTCCAGACATTTGCTAGACAGTGGTATGGGTTGACCAACTGCAAGGTAAGGACAAAGTAATACCGGTTCCCACCATTACACTTGTGGCGATGTACCAATTCTCTGAAACTTCCAAATTAACATATTTTTATGTATTAAAACATCCTCCAATCAGTAACGCATGGTTAGAGTTGCACATTTTGGAGAAAATTCAGAGGTGGAAACTTCCCGTGGAAATTAACGGGAATATACGGGAAGATATGCAAATTAATATTAACATAATTTAAAAGTAGATGTTTTTTGCATTAGATATATTTAACATATCATATGGAGACAGAAACAAACATTATCATAAGTAGACATAATTGCAAATGATTACCGGTAAAACCTTCTAATAGAAAAAAACAAAATCTTGGTTACAAATTTGACGTTAATTAAATGAGTTGACTCTTCACATGGCATGATTTCACTGAACAAAATGAAAGGGAATATTGAATGATCCCCAATGATCCATCGCATCTCCCAAAAACATTTTCAACATACATCTGTAAAATGATAGTCTAGAAACTAAAGCTTTAGTTGTCTTCCTCTCAGGCGTCCATGTCTTCTCCCTAGACCTCCTCAATGTCCACCTCTTGAACATCCGACTCTGAGGCCTCATCTACGCTGTCACTTTCCAACCTTGTTAAGGATTGTTCATTGTCAGGCTCAAAAAGCCTCAAATTTGCCAGGCTGGCCACCAATTTTTCAACCCTTGTATTGGTCAGCCTGTTGCCTGCTTTGGTGTGTGTGTTCCCAAACAAGGACCAGTTGCGCTTTGAGGCAGCTGATGTTGGTGGGATTTGGAGGATTGATGGAGGCAACAGGGGAAAGAGCCTCAGATCCACAATGCCCCTTCCACCAGGTGGCTGATGAGATATGTTGGCACGACTGCCATATTGCATCTCCATCCCAAAGCCCTTGCTTGGAAGTGTACTTCGCCAGACTGCCAAGAACCTTGCCCTCATCCAGGCCAAGGTGGCGAGGACACGGTAGTGATGACACCATAGGCCTTGTTGATATCTGCACCAGACAGGATGCTCTTGCCAGCATACTTGGGGTCCAACATGTACGCTGTGGCGTGTATGGGCTTCAGGATTTCAGAACTGCAGTTTCCTATGCTCGGAGCAACAGTGAAGTGGGCAGGGCAGAACGGATTTCTTCTCTTTCATCTGCAAGCAGAGTCTGAACATCAGACAGGATGGTATTGTCTCCCTCAATCCGTGCAAAGGCTACTGCTATAGGTTTCAGGAGTTTCAGGCTGCTTACCACTCTCCCAAAATACATCCTACAGGAGGATCCTCTTGATGGGGCTGTCCATATCGGCAGACTGTGATATGGCCATTTCTAGGAGAGACTCCTTCCCCTCCAGGAGACTGTCAAACATGATGACAACACCACCCCAACGGGTGTTGCTGGGCAGCTTCAATGTGGTGCTCTTATTCTTCTCACTTTTCTTGGTGACGTAGATTGCTGCTATAACTTGATGACCCTTCACATACCTAACCATTTCCTTGGCTCTCTTGTAGAGTGTATCCATTGTTTTCAGTGCCATGATGTCCTTGAGGAGCAGATTCAAAGCATGAGCAGCACAGCCAATAGGTGTAATGTGAGGGTAGGACTCCTCCACTTTAGACCAAGCAGCCTTCAAGTTCGCAGCATTGTCAGTCACCAGTGCAAATACCTTCTGTGGTCCAAGGTCATTGATGACTGCCTTCAGCTCATCTGTCCCTTGTGTCTGTGCTCTTATAGAATACTGGTTGAGGGGTGGAGATGATGTAGTTAATTATTCCTTGCCCACGAACATTCAACCACCCATCAGAGATGATTGCAATAAAGTCTGCTTTCTCTATTATTTGCTTGACCTTCACTTGAAGTCTGCATCCAGCAAATGAGTAGATAAAGCATGTCTGGTTGGAGGGGTGAATGCTAGGCGAAGAACATTCAGAAATCTCTTCCAATACACATTGCCTGTGGGCATCCGAGGTGAACCAATTTACATGACAAAATAATGACTTCCCTTATATTTTCTATATTTAACTTCCAGGGCCCCTGTAGTGAACAGACACCGGGACACTGACCTGAGGTAGACCTCAGAGCGGGCGCATCCAGAGGGGTTGACAGGCAGGTCCTCCTCTTGGCTGATCTGTTTAAAGAAGCGGAAGGCGTGGCTATGGCAGCGGCGGGCCCCCTGGAGCTGCTCCACCAGGAAGACCACTGTGTCGTGGAGCAGGCCCAGCATACGGGCACCTGTCATCCCAGAGAAGGACAGCTGCCGAAGCCTGGCCCCCGCCCGCGCCTCCTGGACACAGTCTATCACTGCCCTCCAGGCCTCTGAGGAGGGAAAGGAGGGGGAAGAGGAAGAGAAGAGTAAAACGTGAGTAACACACAATAACACACAAATGTAAAACATATGGAAAACAGCCAACATTTTGTGCTAGCTGATTACGAGAAAGAATGTGTCATAATCTTATGTTAAATCATACAGTCGAAGTCAGAAGTTTCCATACACCTTAGCCAAATACATTTCAACTCAGTTTTTCACAATTCCTGACATTTAATCCTAGTATCCTGTCCCTGTCAGTTAGGATCACCACTTTATTTTAAGAATGTGAAATGTCAGAATAATAGTAACGATTTATTTCATCTTTTATTTATTTCATCACATTCCCAGTGGGTCAGAAGCTTACATACATTCAATTAGTATTTGGTAGCATTGCCTATCTTGGGTCAAACGTTTTGGGTAGCCTTCCACAAGCTTCCAACAATAAGTTGGGTGAATTTTGACCCATTCCTCCTGACAGAGCTGGTGTAACTGTGTCCGGTTTTTAGGCCTCCTTGCTCACAAACATTTTTTCATTTCTGCCCAATTTTTCTATAGGATTGAGGTCAGGGCTTTGTGATGGCCACTCCAATACCTTGACTTTGTTGTCCTTAAGCCATTTTGCCACAACTTTGGAAGTATGCCTGGGGTCATTGTCCATTTGGAAGACCCATTTGCGACCAAGCTTTAACTTCCTGACTGATGTCTTGAGATGTTGCTTAAATATTACTTAATTTTCTTTCCTCATGATGCTATCTATTTTGTGAAGTGCACCAGTCCCTCCTGCAGCAAAGCACCCCCACAACATGATGCTGCCACCCCGTGCTTCACGGTTGGATGGTGTTCTTCGGCTTGCAAGCCTCCCCCTTTTTCCTCTAAACATAACGATGGTCACTATGGCTAGTTCTATTTTTGTTTCATCAGACCAGAGGACATTTTTCCAAAAAGTATGATCTTTGTCCCCATGTGCAATTGCAAACCGTAGTCTGGCTTTTTTATGCCGGTTTTGGAGCAGTGGCTTCTTCCTTGCTGAGTGGCCTTTCAGGTTATGTCGATATAGGACTCGTTTTTACTGTGGATATAGTTACTTTTGTACCAGTTTCCTCCAGCATCTTCACAAGGTCCTTTGCTGTTGCTCTGGGATTGATTTGCACCAAAGTACGTTCATCTCTAGGAGACAGAGCACATCTCTTTCCTGAGCGGTATGACGGCTGAGTGGTCCCATGGTGTTTATACTTACATACTATTGTTTGTACAGATGAACGTGGTACCTTCAGGCATTTGGAAATTGCTCCCAAGGATGAACCAGACTTTTGGAGGTCGACAATGTTTTTTTTAAGGTCTTGGCTGATTGCTTTTGATTTTCCCATGATCTCAAGCAAAGAGGCACTGAGTGTGAAGGTAGGCCCATCCACAGGTACACCTCCAATTGTCAATTAGCCAATTATCAGAAGCTTCTCGGGCCATGACATTTTCTGGAATTTTCCAAGCTGTTTAAAGGCACAGTCAGCTTAGTGTATGTAAACTTCTGACCCACTGGAATTGTGATACAGTGAATTATAAGTGAAATAATCTGCAGTAAACAATTGTTGTGAAAATTACTTGTGTCATGCACAAAGTAGACGTCCTAACTGACTTGCCAAAACTGTAGTTTGTTAACTTCTTTGGGGTAGGGGGCAGTATTTTCACGTCCGGATGAAAAGCGTGACCAGAGTAATCTGCCTGCTACTGCAGATCCTAGGATATGCATATTATGCGTAGATCTGGATAGAAAACACTCTGAAGTTTCTAAAACTGTTTGAATGATGTCTGTGAGTATAACAGAACTCATATGGCAGGCAAAAACCGGAGAAAAAAATCCAACCAGGAAGTGGTTAATCTGAGGTTTGTAGGTTTTCAACTCTTTGCTTATCCAAGATACAGTGGAAACGGGGTCATGTTGAACTTCCAAAGGCTTTCACTAGATGTTTAGAACCTTGTTTGATGCTTCTACTGTGAAGTGGGGCCGAATGAGAGGGGAATGAGTCAGAGGTCTGCCAGAGAGCCAAGAGCTGATCACGAGCATTCACATGAGAGGTAGCTTGCATTCCATTGCTTTTCTACAGACAAAGGAATTCTCCGGTTGAAACATTATTGAAGATTTATGATAAAAACATCCTAAAGATTGATTCTATACATCATTTGACATGTTTCTACGGACTGTAACGGAACTTTTTGGACTTTTTGTCCCTACTGTCCGCTGGACTTGCACGTGAGTTTAGATTGTGTACTGAACGCGCAAAAAACTAGGAGGAATTTGGACAAAAATGATGGACATTATCAAACAAAACACACATGTGTTGTGGAACTGGGATTCCTGGGAGTGCATTCTGATGAAGATCAAAGGTAAGTTAATATTTATAATGTTGACTCCAACATGGCGGATATGTCTTTGGGTAGATTTGTCGTCTGAGCACCGTACTCAGATTATTGCATGGTTTGATTTTTCCGTAAAGTTTTTTAAAGACCTGACACAGCGGTTGCATTAAGGAGAAATAGATCTAAAATTCCATGTATAACACTTGTATTTTCATCAACATTTATGATGACTATTTCTGTAAATTGATGTGGCTCTCTGCAAAATCACCGGATGTTTTGGAACTACTGAACATAACGCGCCAATGTAAACTCAGATTTTTGGATATAAATATGAACTTTACCGAACAAAACATACATGTATTGTGTAACATGAAGTCCTATGAGTGTCATCTGATGAAGATCAAAGGTTAGTGATTAATTTGATCTATATTTCTGTTTTTTGTGACTCCTCTCTTTGGCTGGAAAAATGGCTGTGTTTTTCTGTGACTTGGCTCTGACCTAACAATCGTTTGGTTTGCTTTCGTCGTAAAGCCTTTTTGAAATCGGACACTATGGCTGGATTTACAACAAGTGTATCTTTAAAATGGTGTAAAATAAATGTATGTTTGAGGAATTTAAATTTGGGGATTTCTGTTGTTTTGAATTTGGCGCCATGCAGTTTCACTGGCTGTTGACGAGGTGAGACGCTACCATCCCACATACCCTAGTGAGGTTAACAAGAAATTTGTGGAGTGATTGAAAAACGAGTTTTAATGACTCCAACCTATGTGTATGTAAACTTCCGACTTCAACTGTATGTAGAAATAGTGGGTATTTGTGCAGAAATCATTGCCTTGAGTACTGGGTAAATGAACACTACAGGTAAGACACATGAAGTCTATTCATTTGCCCTTTCCTCCCTGAAACCTCACCCTCTACGCTGTCTGCCTCCACACTGAAGCCGTCATCGCTTTTGATCTCAAAACGGAGGTGGGGCTGATCTCGGCTGGGGGGACACTCATCGTCTGAGGGCAGCAGCTCATCATCTGAGCACGATACAGCACCTGACAGGATGGAAATACCACAGGGTATTTTCAAATCAGGCACACTTGTTTACATTGTACAGGTATAAGAAGTATCATCAGTCATCATACAGACATACTGTTCATACGGCACTATTACACATAAGTACCGGAGTATTTGTTCCAGTCAGTCAGGGCACTGCGGCCCACTGCATCCCAGTTCTGTTGTTTACCTGTGTCCATCCCTAATCGAGGTATCGACAGGCGGTCCCAAAGCCCTGGCCTGTGAGGAATACAACAAGAGAAAACACTGAAATCGACTGGATACAGGCTGTATATCACTCACTGTATAAGATACACACTTCGGTTAGGGCAAAAATGCAGTGATAATAACCGTCACCACTCATTTACCAATCTCAGTTATGACTTCAAAAAGGTTTCTATAGTTACTGACCTCTACAAAGCATATTGACAGTCCTATTTCAGGAGTAAAATGCCTTGTTCCATTTGTCATATCATACTATTAGGTTACTAGTAGGGAGAGGAAGAGTTTAGCATAAGGTTAAAAATAGCCAGACATGATCTTATCGACACTGACGAAAAGAGGCCCACACTGGAAACATGAGTGACGTAGCAATAGTGAAAAAAAATCTATTTCAATATGATTCTGACCTTTAGCATAGTTGCAGATGTAGCAAGTTAACCACTTAATAAAAAAGGAACACTACATGAGACTCACTGGCTATCAAACATAAAGGCATGACTATTCTTGTATTATTAATTGAAAATAATATTTGTACATTTTGTCTCATTACTCATTTCATAAGATCACTGCCCTGATAAGTTCCAAAAGACTAACCTTGTGCATTCAGAGTCACTCAAGTGCTCCTCCTTTAGCTTGTCCAGGTCCAACACACCTTTCACCGTTGGGGTTTTAATGCGAACACCCCCAGCCCTGCTGGAGACAGCAGCAAAGATGTCTTTGGGTGTCGGCAGGTCCTCCTTAGCACTAGGGGGCTCTGGCTCTAGGAAGTCTGTCTTGGACTTCTTTGTGGCACCAATGCGATCAGAAAGGGAGGACACCCTCTTCATACGGACATGGGCGCGAGGAGGGCGGGGTGTTGAAACAGACAGTATGGTGGCTGCAGGCTCGGGTTCGATGAGTAGTCCTGGGGGCAGGACCACAGATTTCAGGGAAGGGTTGTTACGGAATGTGGAGGGACTCAGTATGCGCGGACCGGTCCGGTTGGGGGTGTAGTTACTGGCCATGGCTTGGTTGATGATGGCTTGGGCGCTCTCAGTCTTGGTCATGGAGGAACTCCCGTCCTGACCAGCAAACTCAAACAGGTCTGCAGCTTTGTCAGACTTTTTTCTCCCAGAAGTTGTGGAAGGTTCTTTCTTCTTTCTGGGTTTCTTCATCCCTGGTATAGCTCCATCTGCAGATGTGCTTGCATTCTTCCTGGGTTTCTTGACTGCTGCCACTGTCCCATTGCTGTTGTGAGTGAGCAGTTGAGTGATGGTACCTGGGTTCTGAACCGCAGGCGTGGCCATCCTAGGGACATGGGTTGGCATGGCTGTCCCTGGAGCTGGGGTGGACATTGTACCAGCTGCTGCCAAGGTGGCAGACAGCGCATTGCTCTGAAGGAGGCTGGCTATCTGAGTGACACAATTATAGGAGGGAGAACTCTGACTGGGCAGCTGGAAGGTGTTGCTCTCTGGGTTCTTCACAAAGATCTGGCCCAGGCGGTTGACCAGCAGAACGTGAGGTGTAGGGTCCACGTTGGGACCACCCACTTCCTTCACAGTAAGGATAGCGTGGCCAGGTAGTCCCTGAGGTAACAGCGGCTGTTGGGGCTCCAGTGGCGGCCTGGGGGTGGAGAAGTTGATGGAGATGGTGTGTCCCATGGCAGCTTCCTTCTGCAGAGACGTGGAGCTGTATCCATTAATCATCACAGGGGCAGAGGAGGGCTGAAGTGAAGAGAGCATGGGGTGACACTGGGTGGATAGAGCATTGGAGAGAGAACATACAGAAGGAGAGGAGGATACAATGGTAATTGCTGTGGAGACCATGGCCTGGGATTGTGTGGAGAATATAGGCAGAGAGACTGATCCATAAGTTGGGAGACTGACACTTGATGTTGCAGACAAAATGGGATCAATTTGAGAGGACAAATGTGGAAGGGCACTGCCTGGAATAGGTGCTGATAATTTGGTACAAAAGGTCTCCATGGATGGCAAGACTGTTGACCCTTGGGAGGATGTCAGGGGTTGTAGTGAGATGCTAGTGAGAGGTGGCCTTGAAGGGTTAAAGCAAGGCAAAGAGGACTGCACAGAGGGACTCATTTGTAAAGGGTTCATCTGTGCTATGCTGGGATTAGAGAAGTCCGAGGAGATAAGAGAAGAGGGTTGAAGAAGCTCCAACAGGGTGCCCTGACTACTGCTCAACGAGAGATCTCCAGAACTCTCGGTCAAGTGGTTCATGTAAATGGCAGATCCATCTGTGGGCAATACAAAGTGGCCGCTGTTAGAATCCAAGAAGAGGTCTTTTGGAGCTTGAGGCTGATGGGTTTCCATGGGAGCATCAACCTGGACAGGGACCAGTTCAGTGAAACAGGTGCTGGGGGAGGGAGGATCACACCTTTCAAGAACAAGTGGAGCCTCAGGGGCGAAGTCTAGACCGGAATCTTGGAATAAATCCTCTGGGTAGACCGTATCAGGCACCTTAGTATGGACAAAGTCCTGCAGAGTTCCTAGAAGGGGTGCAAGCGGCACTGGTTCCTGGGCTTCTAAGGTGGGGATTGAGTTTTGTTGCTCTACAGGAGTTGGGAAGGTGTATAACTGCAGGGGAGTAGTATTCACATCAGCAGGGCTGTTTGTTGTGGATGGGTCCACTGCAGCTGGTCTTGGAGCTTCTGGTGAGATCTCAATTGGCGCAAGGGTCACACTGTCCAAGTCAGTCCCAGCCAGTTGTGCGGCATTAAAGGCTTTGGATGGATCCTGGGGTATATACGCTGGGGGAGGTTTTGTAGAGGGGAGGACAACTCTGGTTGAAGATTTGAGAGGGTTGCTAAGGGGCGACTGATATGAGACAGGGCTTCCAGAGTCTGCACTTAGACCATTTGTCGTCATTTCTACTTCAGGCGGAACATGCATTTGAGCTGGGTTCTGAACTTGACTGGCGCTCTTCAGTTTCTGAGCCCCGTCCGTGGTTGTCACGCTGGCATCACTCTCCGTCCCATCGTCCACGCCATCCAGTTGAGGGATAGATCTTGAAGAGGGAGAGGCAGGAGCCTGGGTTGGGTCCCTGGAGCCTGTGCGACTGACCACAGTCCGCGAGAAGTCAAAATAGTGCTCCATGTCCTCATCGGAGGAAGTGTTCCCCCAGTCTTGCCTGGCAGACGCAGCTGAGCGGGTTAGGGCTGGACGTGTCTTCCTCTTGCGAACCTCTGGCTCCCAGAACTCCTCTTGGTTGTCGTCACCCTCCACGTCTATCTGGGCACCACAGTTCATGGCCACTCCCTCATTCACTAGCATCTCCTCAATCTCAAGCTCAGTCTTCAACTCGGAGCCCATGGCCACGTCAGAGTCCTCGCGGAATTGTGTGAAAGAGCCCCTAAGTGGTGAGGTGCTGTTAGGTGCAGGGTTATCCTCCGGTTCTGGGGAGGCCAGGAAGTTGTGCGGTACCTCCACTGAGTCTGACTGGTTCAGGTCGAAAGACAGCCTGGGTCTAGGAGAGTGCTGGATGGTGGGGGAGAGGGACAGGCCAGGGGAAGGGAAGCTGCCCACACTGTCTTCCCATGGTGGCTGGGGAAAGAGTCCTGAGGTAGAGTGAGTCATGTTCCCGGGGCATCGGGCAGAGGAAGCACTTCGACCTCCGACAGGGCGGGTAGAGGGAGAGGTCAGCAGGATATCAGTAGCCCCTAGGGGAAAAAGCGGAGAGGTGGGCACGGAGGCCTTGGGATGCATGGAGCCCCCAGTGCGGAGAGTGATTAGTCCAGAACCAGTTGGAGAGCCTAGGGGTGGGGAGGACATGTCCCTGCGGGTTTGGGAGTGGGGGCTGTGGCGACGGGGCCTGCGTGTCTCCTCCAGGTCACTGATGGTCAGGATGTGGTGGGGTTTGGACTTGGTAGCTCCTGCAGAGGAAAAACAGATAGAAGTAAGACAACTGAACGGACACACAAACAATCAATGCTTTCTGGGTAATATCTATAAATCAATCTAAACCTGGCAATTGTTTTTTTTTTTTTACCCAGAGGTGTTCTACAAAACAATATCAGCCAACTACGGAACAGTTACCTGGGGAGGGCAGAGGCCGGAACAGTCCTCCAGCTGGTCTCCTGATTTTGGGCCTTGCCCCTTGGTCAGGTTTAGGGAGTGGAGCTGAGAAGCTGGGAGTAGTGGGTCGGGAATGTGCCACGTCAACCTCTTGGGCATCAGATTCTAAAGGTGACAACAACAACTCTGTTTACTATGCCACGGTTAAGTCTTTGCCAATATCCACTTTGCAGTGTAAGAAAGCCAAGTGTTACACATTCACACTACTATTTTATAAGGAACAAAAATAGAAACTCAACATTCAACAATTTCAAAGATGTCAATGAGAGACAGTTCATAAGGAAATCAGGCAATTTAAATAAATCCATTAGGCCCTAAATCTTTGGATTTCACATGACTGGGAATACAGATATGCATATTCTGGTCAGATACCTTAACAAAACAAAAAGGTGGGGGCGTGGATCAGAAAACCAGTCCGTATCGTGTGGGACCACTATTTTAGCCTCATGAAGCGCAACATCTCCTTTCGTATAGAGTTGATGAAGCTGTTGATTGTGGCTAAAATAGATTGCGGCTGCGCGAAGTTGCTGGATGGTGGCGGGAACTGGAACACACTGTTGTACGTCAATCCAGAGCATCACAAACATGCTCAAAGAGTGACATGTCTGGAGAGTATGCAGGCCATGGAAGAAATGGGATATTTTCAGCTTCCAGGAATTGTGTACAGATCCTTGCGACATGGGGTCGTGCATTATCATGCCGAAACATGAGGTGATGGCGGCGGATGAATGGCATGACAATGGGCCTCAGGATCGCGTCACGGTATCTGTGCATTCAAATTGCCATCAATCAAATGCAATTGTGTTCTATGTCCGTAGTTTATGCCTGCCCATACCCTCACGACACGATGGGGCACTCGGTTCACAACGTTGACATCAGCAAACCGCTCACCCACACGACGCCATAGACATGATCTGCAGTTGTGAGGTTGGTTGGACGTACTGCCAAATTCTCTAAAACGACTTTGGAGGCAGCTTATGGTAGAGAACTGAACATTAAATTCACTGTCAACACGTCTGGTGGACATTCCTGCAGTCAGCATGCCAATTGCACGCTCCCTCAAAACTTGAGAAATCTGTGGTAGTGTTGTGTGATAAAACTGCACATTTTAGAGTAGCCTTTTATTGTCCCCAGCACAAGGTGCACCTGTGTAATGATCATGCTGTTTAATCAGCTTCTTGATATGCCACACCTGTCAGGTGAATTGATTATCTTGGCAGAGGAGAAATGCTCACTAATAGGGATGTAAACAAATTTGTACACTAAATTTGAGCGAAATTGGCTTTTGTACATACAGAAATTGCTATGATATTTTATTTCAGCTCATGAAACATGGGACCAGCACTTTACACATTGCACTTATATTTTTGCTCAGCATAGCAGTGAGGGTTTGATGCAGTGTTGCATTACCAGGACTCTCACCTGACTGGGCGCAGGGGCTGTGTGCTATAGTGCTATTCTCTCCTTTGTCAGGCATCTCTTCAGCAGGTTTCTCAGGGACCGGAGGGCGGACCTCACGGATCGTACACGTGTATTTGCATCGCCGCAGTGGGTTCACCGTGCTCCAGTACCAGCGAGAACACCTGCAGAGAGGAGTTGAAAGGAAGGAAGTCATAAAAAACCACATCTAAACATGCCAATTTCTGATTCATTATTAACTATGAATTGCTGCTACTTACCGGTAACCCACTGGGAAAAGTTTTCCTTGCTTTGCAGACAGCTCAGTCAGCATACCTAGCTTTTCAATCTGCAAAGAGCCTGAATTCAGAAAATAACAATGATTAGATGAGCAAAACCCATGACCCGTCCTGTGTCCACTGTACTGTGATACCTGTACTCAAGGGAGCTAAAAAATAACAATGTAATGTGTCGAGACAACATACCAATCATCAAATTGATGTTTTCTGGCTCCAGTCCGGTCAAGAACTTCCTGCGAAGACTGACCCCATCAAAGTCCACGTACATCCTCCGATTCACCTCAAACCCTTGGCCGGTGATGATCTGCAAACGAACAAGAACAGTGTACACATGCGTGAGGAAACTAATTTAAAAAAAACATAGTCTCACTACTGAGTAGTCCCAGGACTTTACCTTGCCACTGATGAGGTCTCTGTGTTTGTAGCAGTAGACCTTCTTGTCGTCCTGGAATACACAGTTGCGGGAGCGGGCACACATGAAGTGGTAGTTGCTCTGGCAGGAGGTCAGACAGCAGCCCACTGTGGCACCTGTATGGTTACAGCGCTCACAGCGCTAAGAGAACAAGATACACAGACAGGTTAGATCAGTCCAGGAGGAGAGAATAGGGGTGGATAAGGCGTTTGAGAGAGACGGACGTTGGATAAAGATACACAAACTACAGCTGCTGGAAAAACACAAACGTCACTGCCCAAATAAAGTGAAGCCTCACCATGAAGCGCCCCCTAGCAACGGCACTGTGCACGTGCATCAGAGAACCATTGTCCTCCTCGAACACCTCGGCGGACCACATGGAGCAGTTGATGTGAGCCCATTCGTTCTGGCCCAGGTACAGCAGCCTGCCCGCCTCCTGAGGAACACACGGATGAGGTTAGAAATACAGAACTGGTGGGTTACCTACTGTGTGGATTTGGTTTACTTAATTTCCTGATAGTCAAGGGCTGTTAAGTTGAACAACGGTATGAAGGCTTAGTGCTCTGAAGTCAGTGTGGTTTGTGTTTCTTCCCACCATGCTGTGATTCCTTACCTCTTGGTGTTAGGGGGCAGTATTTTCATTTTTGGAAAAAAAAAACGTTCTCGTTTTAAACGGGATATTTTGTCAGGAAAAGATGCTAGAATATGCATATAATTAACAGCTTTGGATAGAAAACACTCTAGCGTTTCCAAAACTGTAAAGATATTGTCTGTGAGTATAACAGAACTGATGTTGCAGGCGAAAGCCTGAGAAAAATCCAATCCGGAAGTGCCCCAGGTTTTGAAAGCTCTGCGTTCCAATGACTCCCTATTCAGCTGTGAATGTACCATCAACGAGCTTACGCTTTCTACGTATTCCCCAAGGTGTCTACAGCAATGTGACGTAGTTTTACGCATTTCTGTTGAAGAATAGCCATAGGCGGCCACATTGCATAAGTGGTCACATGTTGGCCCGAGAGAGATTCTCGCGTAAAATACAGAGGTAGCCATTATTCCAATCGGTCCTAGTGAAAAACAAATTGTCCCGACAGATATATTATCGAATATATATTAGAAAAACACCTTGAGGATGGATTCTAAACAACGTTTGCCATGTTTCCGTCGATATTATAGAGCTAATTTGGAATATTTTTCGGCGTTGTGGTGACCGCAATTTCTGGGCGATTTCTCAGCCAAACATGAAGAACAAACGAAAGCTATTGCGCCTACAAAAATAATCTTTAGGGAAAAAAATTAACTTTGGCTGTCTACCTGGGAGTCTCGTGAGTGAAAACATCCGAAGTTCATCAAAGGTAAACGATTTAATTTGATTGCTTTTCTGATTTCCGTGACAAGGTTGCCTGCTGCTAGCAAGGCATAATGCTATGCTAGGCTATGATAAACTTACACAAATGCTTGTCTGGCGTTGGCTGTAAAGCATATTTTGAAAATCTGAGATGACAGGATGATTAACAAACGGCTAAGCTGTGTTCCAATATATTTCACTTGCGATTTTCATGAATAGGAAGATTTTCTAGGAAGATTTATGTCCGTTGCGCTATGCTAATTAGTGTCAGATGATGACAACGGTCCCGTTCACGGGATGGGGTGTCACTACAGCTTAAGTCACTTTTGACAAGGACTTCTCAGAAGTGTTCTGAAACCTAGTTTCATTCAGTCTTACTCACATTGGACTTGGCATCTCCATACTTTTGGCACAGTGAGCATTGCCTCCCGTCGTCCTTGGACCACCCCGTGTCTAGGTCAGCGTTGGACAACCGTCCCTCAGACTTGGATGGCCATCCCTCAGACATGGATTGCCGTCCGGCTCTTCCCCTTTTCCCTGAGGGACAAAGGACAGACATCATACCAAAACCACAACAATCCCCTTAGGAAATTGGTCTATTCAATATTTGCTTTCTCATTGTTTTTCCTTCCCTGAGTTGTGTAAATTACCTTTAAGTTTATTAAGTCTGAAAGCCCTGTTTTTCCTGAAGTGGAGGCCCCTGGTTGGCTCTGTGGTCAGTGGGGTGGTGGGGTGAGGCACCTCTTCTTGTTTCACCTCCAGGCGTAGTACGTTCTCCATCTGCAGGGTCCCCAGAGGGGTCCTGGACCTTAACTCCTCCCTCTCACGCCACTGAGCGTACACATGCTCAGTGGTGGGGGGCTGAACCGCATGGGACAGCATCCCACTAGAAAGGTAATGGATGGAGAAATGGAGGGGTGAGGAGATTATACTCATTTACATTAACAAATAATTCATGTTTATTAATAAAACTTTCCCCCCAGAGTTAGTCGAGTCAATATCTGATGACTTAAAACATGGCAACTTCTTCAATCTATGTGGTAAATCCCCAAATCCCAATGTCTGTCATACAAATGTGTGGCAAATAACAGTTGCTCCACTGAATGTAGGCTTATGATAACCTGCAGGGCAGTAGTGAAGCAATATGTTCAGAGCCTTGGTAAATCGTACGCCGAGTTCACAAGCATAACAAAAACCAGGTTTAACAGACTAGGACAGGGATCATCAACTAGATTCAGCAGCGGGTCGATTTTCTCTTGAGAAGATGGTCAGGGGGCCGGAACACAATTACACATCATTTGTAGGACTGCAAAATGATCGCAAGATCCCCAAACAGATAATAATTTGACTAAAACAGCCATTTCAAAACTTACATTTGTATAAAACCACTTATTTCTCTTTTATGCACGGGAAATGAAATCACTGTGGGCCACCAGTTGAGATACCCTGAACTAGGAGATACGAGGAGCAGATTGCTACTCACATAGGCAGGTCTTTGGATCGGGGGTCCCACACTTTGGGGTCCTGGCTGTTGAACCAGTTGAAGACCTCCTCCAGAAGCTACAGAGAAAACAGTGAGGAGAGGGTGAGTCTACACTCCTCTGTTGGCCATTTTAAAACATGTACTGCTTTTTTCTTTCCAATAAACATTACAAATGGTCTTGGATTCAACCATCTTCTATGACTTTAGTTTGAACCAAGTGAACCTATGACCACCAGGGGAGTCATGGCCACCAGAATCATAGCGCCCCATAACTCATTTCCAATTACATACCGTTCTGCTGACTAGACAGCCATATGGAACAACTTAAGACACCACAAGACATTTTCTGAGGACTGATGTCACTGACTGAGTACAGACCATGCATTGTGTTAGGATGAGGGTATTCAAGGGTCTGTGTTGTCTAACTTTATGAAACATTTGTTTATCCGTTTATTATCACGTGTGTGTGCCTTTTAACAAAAAAGCTGTGTAGCTAAAGTACAGGACAAACGCGATAACATTGCAGAAGACATCGTTCAACCAACTGTTTTTCTGTCATACTGAAAGTACTGTGCTTGCAGCAACACGATCAAGTAAATACTTCAGATTAGTTTCCTCCCAGAGTGTTGCTGTCTGAGTACTCAGCATTACCTTCAAGTAGTAGGAGCGGGCCACGGCTGTGGGCCTTTCATCCTCCGGGAGAGACTCCTCCTGGTCCAGACGCCTCCGCACCACTTGCACCACATCTTCATGGAATGATTTCTACAACATAAATAGACATGGAAATATACAAACATAGTTATTTATTTTACTACTCACTCATCTTCCTTTGAAATCTTTGAGATCCTGTCCTGCCAATTCAGATGCTATATAGATAGACACTGACCAGGGTGGTGTAGAGGCCTTTGTCAAACTTCTTGCCCACAGCACGGAGGTCACAGGCTGGCAGGCCCTCCACTCCACTGTCAGGGACAACCTGGGTCACACACTACATGAGGGGAATAAGGACAAATTTAGTACGCTACAGAGAAAAAACACTGAACATATAGCCAGCCACACAAGCACTTATGTGCAACAGTTCAAGAGGAACAGGCAAATATTCCTAGCAGATCTGTCTGCAAATGTACATCTGATATCAGCTAATAAACTTATTTTTTTTAAAGTGGAGAGTCGTTGCACTCGTTCTTTGAAATTATTTCTTCAGAAAAGCCACATCAAAACATGACTACAAGTCATGATAGGTGTTAAAAAGCGTGTTGCTATTTTCAGCCTGCGCATCCTGTCTCATTTAGCATCCTGTGGTAAGAAAAATTGTACGGCCTGGTACCTCTCACCTGTGAGCAGGCAATGAGGTGCTGGGTGAGAGTGGAGGTGAGCAGGCAGGCCAGCACCTTCTCTACCCCGGCCCGCAGCTCCATGTGGAGCAGCTCTCTCCAGGGGCTGGGCTGGGACTGGCTGCAGGGCCGGCAGGAATACGCCACACTCTCTGGCAGGCTGGACAGAATCTCATACAGGTCACCTGGAGGGGAGGAGAGCGGAGAACAACCATAAGAACCATTCCTTGGCACTACATCAAAGCATGGGAGGTAACAGCATGTGATAAACTTCAGATTTGGGCTGTCCCAGACAGAGGCGTCTGTTCCTTAGACAAATCACAATTTAAATGTTTTCCCCTCATAGACACACCCTATGCATTTGAATAAAATCAACTATATGCACCAAGATTGTCTGATGATTTAAGCTCAATGTTTGATTAAATAATTTAGACAAATTACTCACGAGGGAGCCCATTGGCCACACTGAGTAAAAACATTTATAATAAATGACAGCAAGTCTCTCCTCCCTGGTGCAGCAAGCAGCAAGTGTTTATGGCACTGTCCGCGCCAATGCTGCAACATAATAACAGCGATTTCATTTCTTACTTGTTTCTTAAACTGAAAAGTTCTGTTACTGAAATACCTACATTTGTTAAGGAAAAATATTCCCTAGACCTGTTTCTCTTTGCGTGAAACATGTACGCACTGCATGCACGAGACCAATAGGGCCTCACCTATAGCCTATCATAATCAGATCAATAAATTGGTTCTAACAAACTCCGAACACATGAATACAAAATGGATGTGAAAGACAAAGGGTGTCAAGACAAAGGGTGGCTACTTTGAAGAATCTCAAATATAAAATATATGTGTTTGTTTACTACATGATTCCATGTGTTAGTTCATAGTTTTGACGTCTTCACTATTATTCTACAATCTATCAAAATAAGATTTCAGTGTAACAAGATCCTGAGGCCCATTGCCGTGCCACTCATCCGCCACCATCACATTTCAGCATGATAATGCACAGCCCCATGTCGCAAGGATCTGTACACAATTCCTGGAAGTTGAAAATGTCCCAGTTCTTCCATGGCCTGCATACTTACCAGACCCATTAAATATGTATTGTATGCTCTAGATCGCCGTGTACATCAGCGCATTCCAGTTCCCGCCAATATCCAGCAGCTTCGCACAGCCATTGAAGTGTGGGACAACAATCTCATCTCTGTACCACACATAATCAATTCTCATCTCTGACCACACACACTTATCTGTAAGGTCCCTCAGTTGAGCAGTGAATTTCAAACACAGAATCAACCACAAAGACCAGGGAGGTTTTCCAATGCCTTGCAAATGACACCTATTGCTAGATGGGTTAAAAAAAAGCAGAAATGGAATATCCCTTTGAGCATGGTGAAGTTAATAATTACAGTTTGGAAGGTGTATCAATACACCCAGTCACTACAAAGTTGCCAGAGAGGAAGGAAACCTCTCAGGAATTTCAACATGATGCCAACTGTGACTTTTTTTAAAAACAGCTTGAGTGTAATGGCTGTGATAGGAGAAAACTGAGGATGGATCAACATTGTAGTTACTCCACAATACTAATTGACAGAGTGAAAAGTAGGAAGCCTGTTGTATATACTAAAAATCCTCCAAAACATGCATCCTGTTTGCAGTAAGGCATAAAGTAAAACTTCAAAGAATTTGAATAAGAAATTAACTTTATGTCCTGAATACCAGTGGTATAAAGTTCTTAAGGAGTACTTTAAAGTATTTAAAGTATTTTTTTTTCAGTATCTGTATTTCACTATTTATATTTTTGACAACTTATACTTCACTACATTCCTAAAGAAGTTATACTTTTTACTCGCTACATTTTCCCTGACACCCGAAAGTACTCGCTACATTTTGAAAGCTTAGCACGACAGAAAAATGATCCAATTCACACACTTCTCAAGAGAACATCCCTGGTCATCCCTACTGTCTCTGATGGACTCACTAAACACAAATCCTTCGTTTGTAAATTATATCTGAGGGGGAGAGTGTGCCCCTGGCTAGCTGTAAAAAAATAAATAATAATTTAACAAGAAAATTGTGCTGTCTGGTTTGCTTAAGGAATTTGCAATGATTTATACTTTTACTTTTGATACTTAATCATATTTAAAAACCAAATCATTTTAGACTATTACTCAATTAGTATTTTGCTGACTGTCACTTGAGTCATCTTCTATTAAAAAGGTATCTTTACTTTTACTCAAGTATAACAATTGAGTACTTTATCCACCGTTGATGAATGCCAATCATTATGTTTGGGGCAAATCCAACACATCACGGAGTACCACTTTTCATATTTTCAAGCATGGTGGTGGCTGCATCATGTTCTGGGTATGCTTGTCATCTGCAAGGACTAGGGAGTTTCTTAAAAATACAAATAAATGGAATAGCGCTAAGCACAGGCAAAACCCAAGAGGAAAACCTGGTTCAGGTCTGCATTCCAACAGATATTGGGAGACAAATTCATCTTTCCGCAGGACAAGAACCTAAAACACAAGGCGAAATATACACTGGACTTGTTTACCAAGTTGAATGTTTGAGTGGCCTTTTTAGTTTTGACTTAAATCTGCTTGAAATCTATGCAAGACTTTAAAATAGCTGTCTAGCAGTGATCAACAACAAACTTGACAGAGCATGAAGAATTTTTTAAAGAATGTGCAAATATTGTACAATCCAGGTGTACAAAGCTCTTAGATATTTACTCAGAAAGACTCACAGCTGTAATCACTGCCAGAAGGATATTATAACATGTATTGACTAAGGGGGTTGAATACATAGATAAGGTTATTATCAAGATATTATTTTTTTATAATAAAAAATAACTACAAATAATCCATTGTAATACCACTTTGTAACAACAAAATGTAGAAAGTCAAGGGGTGTGAATTATTTCTGAAGGCACTGTACATGCATTGTGCATACATTTACCCCTTTGAATTGTCTTTTCAATGTCTGTTCAGCCCATTGGCATCGGTTACTTCTATCATTACTTCATATTGAAGAATAATTACTTGGGGAAGGTAGTGTATAGATTATATTGGGGGGGGGAATAATAATGCCTCAATTTACAATGTGCTGGTCCTAGACATCCCTGTATGTAGCCTAGAGTGTTGATCACCTTTTCCCGCTTCTTCCTTTCCTCAGATAAGAGATCTTTCCTTCAACAGGAAGGGATTCTTCCTTCGTGTCCAGGGCCTCATCTGCACTTGTGAATTCCATTATTTACTTTCCCTTCCAAACCCACAGCATTGCCAACTTCAACAGGAAGGGATTCTTCCTTCGTGTCCAGGGCCTCATCTGCACTTGTGAATTCCATTATTTACTTTCCCTTTCAAACCCACAGCATTGCCAAGAATCGTAGATAAGTTTTGATTTCACTTTTCTCCAGTGACCATCTGATCGGAATGAATTTGTAGCGTTTTTTTTCACAGCCTAGCAGACAGGTCCGGATGAATATAATGGATTGGCCATGGATTTGAATTTCTTTACACCCCTGTGCCTTCAGAATGTTGACTTTGGACCGATAGTTCCACAACTTGAAGATTACCATGCTTTCTTCCATTTCACGCCGATCCAATGGAACCGTTCCAGATCTTCTGGTGATATACCCACATCAAGTTCCTCTGAAATCAGTTTGACCATGTAGCTGGAAAGGGCTTCTTTTTCGTTGTCTTCCGGTAAGGACAATATTCTCATGTTTCATCTTGTTCTACAGTATTTTCTTGTTTGGTCCAATTCATCGTCCAAAGTTCGCAGCTGTGTTTCCAAAAGTCTAATTTTGTCGTCTTGTTCACCCATATACATACCTTGTTGGTGCGTGTCTGGCACGATAAGACTACTACCTTTGAGCAAATCTACCTTTTTCACCACAAATTGTTTGTTTGGTGAGCATCAAGAGCCTTTTAGCTACGCTTTCCTGGATATCCCTTAGATGTTCATTACTCTCCTCTGCATCTCCAAGTTGTTCCATGTCTTTTCCTCTGAGGGAAGTCAAGGTTGAGTCGCCACGTCGCTTTAACAACCGATTGGTTTGTTGTTATACAGTGGGGCAAAAAAGTATTTAGTCAGCCACCAATTGTGCAAGTTCTCCCACTTAAAAAGATGAGAGGCCTGTAATTTTCATCATAGGTACACTTCAACTATGACAGACAAAATGAAAAAAAAAAAAAGAATCCAGAAAATTACATTGTAGGATTTTTTATGAATTTATTTGCAAATTATGGTGGAAAATAAGTATTTGGTCAATAACAAAAGTTTCTCAATACCTTGTTATATACCCTTTGTTGGCAATGACAGAGGTCTTCTGTAAGTCTTCACACACTGTTGCTGGTATTTTGGCCCATTCCTCCATGCAGATCTCCTCTAGAGCAGTGATGTTTTGGGGCTGTTGCTGGGCAACACGGACTTTCAACTCCCTCCAAAGATTTTCTATGGGGTTGAGATCTGGAGACTGGCTAGGCCAGTGGTCTTGTATGTCTTCCATTTCCTAATAATTGCTCCCACAGTTGATTTCTTCAAACCAAGCTGATTACCTATTGCAGATTCAGTCTTCCCAGTCTGGTGCATGTCTACAATTTTGTTTCTGGTGTCCTTTGACAGCTCTTTGGTCTTGGCCATAGTGGAGTTCGGAGTGTGACTGTTTGAGGTTGTGGACAGGTGCTTTTATACTGATAACAACTTCAAACAGGTGCCATTAATACAGGTAACGAGTGGAGGACAGAGGAGCCTCTTAAAGAAGAAGTTACAGGTCTGTGAGAGCTCGAAATCTTGCTTGTTTGTAGGTGACCAAATACTTATTTTCCACCATAATTTGCAAATAAATTCATAAAAAAATCCTACAATGTGATTTTCTGGATTTTCCCCCCTCATTTTGTCTGTCATAGTTGAAGTGTACCTATGATGAAAATTACAGGCCTCTCATCTTTTTAAGTGGGAGAACTTGCACAATTGGTGGCTGACTAAATACTTTTTTGCCCCACTGTACATAGATTACCACTCACTCTCTCCCAGGTACTTGGGGATATATTGATCTATCGATTTTATTGGCTTAATTTAAACTCTGTTTTCTGGCTTCTATATATACAAACAGATTTGTCTGTAAAAAAAAATAATCTACTCACTCCCCATGCGTCCTAAACAGAGCTACTCACTCCCCATACATCCTCTCGGTACCCGCATGCCTCTCCTATGGCGTAAATTCCAAGGAAAACTAACTGAAACTAGACAACAAAAAATGTGAGAAACATGTTCCTGAGAGCAAAGGTCAACTTCTTCATAACTGGAGAAAAAAACCCACTACAAAAGCACAAGATGGGAAACTTTGTAATTATATACAGTTGAAGTCAGAAGCTTACATACAGCTAAGCCAAATAGCTTCCCAAAATAAGTTGGGTGAACATTGGCCCATTCCTACTGACAGAGCTGGTGTAACTGAGTCAGGTTTGTAGGCCTCCTTGCTCACACACCTTTTCAGTTCTGCCCACAAATTTTCTTTAGGATTGAGGTCAGGGTTTTGTGATGGCCACTCCAATACCTTGACGTCCTTAAGCCATTTTGCCACAACTTTGGAAGTATGCTTGGGGTCATTGTCCATTTGGAAGACCCATTTGCGACCAAGTTTTAACCTGACTCATGTCTTGAGATGTTGCCTCAATATATCCACATAATTTTCTTCCACATGACACCATCTATTTTGTGAAGTGCACCAGTCCCTCCTGCAGCAAAGCACCCCCACAACATGATGCTGTCACCCCGTGCTTCAAGGTTGGGATGGTGTTCTTCGGCTTGCAAGCCTCCCCTTTATCCTCCAAACATAACGATGGTCATTCTCCAAAAAGTACAATCTTTGTCCCCATGTGCAGTTGCAAACCGTAGTCTGGCTTTTTTTAATGGCGGTTTTGGAGCAGTGGCTTCTTCCTTGCTGAGCGGCCTTTCAGGTTATGTCGATATAGGACTCGTTTTACTGTGGACATAGATACTTTTGTACCTATTTCCTCCAGCATCGTCACGTCGTCCTTTGCTGTTGTTTTGGGATTGATTTGCACTTATCGCACCAAAGTACATTCATCTCTAGGAGACAGAACGCATCTCCTTCCTGAGCGGTATGACGGCTGCATACTATAGTTTGTACAGATGAACGTGGTACCTGCAGGCATTTGGAAATTGCTCCCAAGGAAGAACCTGACATTTCTGAGGTCTTGGCTGATTTCTTTTGATTTTCCCATGATGTCAAGCAAAGATGCACTGAGTTTGAAGGTAGGCCTTGAAATACATCCACAGGTACACCTCCAATTGACTCAAATGATGTCAATTAGCCTATCAGAAGCTTCTGACATAATTTTCTGGAATTTTCCGAGCTGTTTAAAAAGGCACAGTCAACTTAGTGTACATAAACTTCTGACCCACTGGAATTGTGATAGTGAATTATTAGTGAAATAATCTGTCTCTAAACAATTGTTGGAAAAATTACTTGTGTCATGCACAAAGTATATGTCCTAACTGACTTGCCAAAGCTATATTTTGTTAACAAGAAATTTGTGGAGTGGTTGAAAAATGAGTTTTAATGACTCCAACCTAAGTGTATGTAAACTTCCGACTTCAACTGTATGTTTCTGGGTAACCCCGATAGCAAAAGGACAAAGCAAGAAAGCAGAACTCTAGTCGTGCATTTTTACTACTCCTTCAGGCAGAAAGTGCCATCAGGCCATTACGTTAAATAACTATCTTGAGAATCACCCACGTAATTCATTCGACCTTTCATACTAGTTCTCTATTGGAAACTCCTGTGCTTAATGTGATGAGTCATTTGTTGAATGCTCTTTAATGCTACTGGGCTCATTGCACCGGATGTTCTGACTTGTGTCAATATACAGTGTAGGCTTGTCACAATACCAACATTTTACAAACGATACAATACCATGCGAAGTATCACGATACCGAGCAGTATCAGTGGCCTAGCATCCCCTGGATGCTTTTCTAAATGTTCTCCAAAAACCACACTTGTACTCAATACAACATAATGAACTTAATAGAATACCGCATAGAATGGCTGATTTTCTGATATTTGCAAAGCCCTACCTGTGATTTGGCTGGAGTAATGGGAGGAAGGAATATATATCAGTGGAGGGTGCTGAAGGGAGGACGGCTCATAATAATGGCTGGAACAAGACAAATGGAATGGCATCAAACACATATAAACCATGTGTTTGATACCGTTCCACAAATTCCGCTCCAGCCATTACCACAAGCCTGTCCTCCCCAATTAAGGTGCCACCAACCTCCTGTGAAATAGACGCATAATGATCTGCATGTCATTGTGTCAGTAAGGAGAAAACACTACATGAAACCTTCTTTACTCTTCAGTTGACACACACTCACTGTCTCCCTCACTCTCAAACATCACTCTCTCCCACAAACACACATATACACACACTGAGACCAACTTAAAAGATTAGGCACCAAACAGAATTTAAGGAGCACCAGAAATAGATTTTTTATATAGTTCAGGCTTACATTAGGTCTATATGAAGCCTACATTTAAAGCACATCTCATGAGTAGCAGACCCAAATTCCTTTCCTCGTATACCAATCAAATTTGCCCAAACCTACTGTCATGTTACCAGGTTGTTAGGTAACATGACTGAACAACGTTATTTGATGTCAAATCAATGAGCAACCCGGGGTTTGTTCAAAACGTCCCGCGTCATGGTTTGTGATATATAAAATGCACGCGAATCCTGATACAAATAAAAAAGGCATCTCTGGTACTATGGGTCATATTTTTGTAACCGTTTAGGCTAGAGACAATTTGTTGGGGCATGGACTTTACAAGGTGTTTAAAGCGTTCCACAGGGATGCTGGCCCATGTTGACACCAATGCTTCCCACAGTTGTGTCAAGTTGGCTGGATATCCTTTGGGTGGTGGACCATTCTTGATACTGTTAGATTCTGGGTTCTGACTTCTTAAACTTGGAACATTGTTATTGTTAGAGACATGATACATCAGAAGTAATACTATAGTATCTGAGGAGTGAAACAGACTGGTTTTTATATCAGCAGTTAATGGTTATCTGTAGGAGCCAGATGGCTTTGGAATGTGCTGAGTAGAGGGGAGGCAATCACATGATTGCTATAGGTGGAGAGCTTTGGATTAGGCATCAAGGGGGTTGAGGTCCGGTCACCTTAAGGGAGAAGGAACGGTTTATTACCCCATCACTTCACCTTCCTGTCGAACCATAAAAGATGTAAGCGTTGGAGAGAAGGAGGAGTGCATCTAAATTGGAGTATATATACTTGTGTTGGTGGAAACATGTTTTGTCTGAATGATCTGTACTGACCCTCTAGGAAGAATAAAGTTGGTTAAGCTTTCATAGTATCGGTTGTGGGACGGTAGTGTCCCACCTGACCAACATCCAGTGAAATCCGCAGAGCGTGAAATTCAAAAATACCAAATTCAAATATTTAACATTCTAGAAAATATATGTGTGATAATGGGATTTATATGTTCATAGGAATGATTAGAATATTCCACCCTGAAACCATATGACTGTATGAAATTGACTAGAATCATGAGATTATTCTAATGATGTGTGTGGTTTTAGTCAGTAGAATTATATATCCGTGTATGTAGTTTATGTCTATTATAGTATCTTAAAAACAGATTGTCTGAGCAAGATTCGGTGCCGACCTTGGCTGGGGCCACTGAGAGTACTTCCCAGGGTCTCCCTATCTTGAGGGAGGATGGGGAGTAAGTCTCACGGATAGTCAGAGGATGGTTTGTCCTCGGGGTTTCGCCTGCCATATCAGTTCTGCTATACTCACAGACATTATTTTAACAGTTTTAGAAACGTTAGAGTGTTTTCTATCCAAATCTACCAATTACATGCATACCCTAGCTTCTGGGCCTGAGTAACAAGCAGTTTACTTTGGGCATGCTTTTCATCCAGAGGCGAAAATACTGCCCCCTACCCAAGAGAGGTTAACTTGTCTCCTCTCCTTCATCTACACTGATTGAAGGTAACATCCATAAGGGCTCATAGCTTTCAACTGGATTCACCTGGTCAGTCTGTCATGGAAAAAGCAGGTGTCTAATGTTTTGTACACTCAGTGTATGTTCTCTATTGTGAAAGCGGGGATGTAAACTGTTGAGGGCCTAAAAAGGTGACAGAAATTCTTCGCACAGAAACGCACAAAAAAATACTACGTAAACTGCAAGAAAATGTGCCTATTTTCAGAGTGGGGTTGTCACCACACCAACACTTTACTAAGGATGTGCTACCAGACCAAGTATCATAATACAGAGTAATATGTATCTACTTCCCTTGCGAGCAGCTCCAATTATTTAACAAATGTAACAGAAACCACATCACTATCTGCACACGCCAGCTCGCCATCACGGCTAAATAGCATTTTAAAAGTGATAGAGATGTGCAGAAAAAACAGATGGAGAGAGGCCGCTGAGCAGGCTAACGGCGGGTTAGTGGGACGCAGCTGGCTGCTCACAGCTGTCACACGTGATATTGGATGAAGCACTCGTTCTGATATGACATATCTAACATCACGATCTAAACCCTGGTATTCTATTTGTAGGACGCAGAGGTGATCTCACAGGGAGAAGATCTGTTGGGGCCTCAACGTTATAACTCAATGAGTTATCTACGCACTTTTTGTCAGATCTACATGACTCACGTGGATGACCTTTATTCTGAGTAAAAAGGCAAATATCACGGAAAAGTGACGAGTTTGCATCCCTGTGAAAGGTACCGCTGAGCATGGGAGCCCGTTACACAGCAGAAGATGTTGGGCGTAACACTGGAAGACCCACCTGTCAGGTCCTCACACTTGGCATGGACCCAGTGGTTACAGGTGGCACACTGCATCATCTGACTGTCGTAGTCACTGTCCTCATAGCACTTGAAGCAGATCGGACAGTAGTTGCCTTTAGAAAGAGATACCGTCAATATCCTGCCATTCCCATATGAACAGTGAAATCAAATAAATGAACTTGTCTTATCATGTTTTAACATTAGTGTTTGCAGATCAACTTCCCCAAAGCGCTCACGTCATCTCACCTTGGTCGTGGAGCTTGGTGCAGTCTGGACAGAGTCCTTTATCGTGGTTCCACTCGGTGTCCCAACTCTTCCCTGGTGTAACCCCACAGCTTTTACACCTGATGCACGTCATACACACCCAGGCCTTCCTCCTTCTGTTGGGTTTGGGGTAGTTAGGCCCCAGGCATGAAGGGTGATAACAGTTCTGACATCTGTCACACTCCAGCAGAGGCTGAGGAACACCAGAGAGATACAGTATTACAGTTACACATAGATTGGTGGCAACACTGATGTCACAGTTTGGATATATGGTGGATATATGAAGATTGTTAACGGCCTGAGTGTGAACTATTTAACAACATGTCTGTTGTGGTCTACTTAAGTGTCTCTCCCATAGACATCAATAGCAGATAGATCTGGTCTACTCAGTTCATCGACTCTCATTGAACCAGAAAATAAACAGAGTGGAGTGTCACTTCCTCTTCAGTCTATGGGTTAACTATAGACCCTAGATATAGCCTAAAAACTAGTGACCAGGTGTTTAAGTTCTCAGGAGTGACTGGGGCCTTGTGTGGACCCATACCTTGGAGTGCTTGTTTTTTCTACCACATATATGGCAGCACTTGCAGCGACGACAGCACCAGTTCTCCTTGTTCTCCTCAGAGGGCCGCTCCGTTGGCTCAAGGCAAAACCGGTGGAATGGCTCACAGCACACCTGGCAGTACAGCATTTGCTAGGATAGGAACAGATAACAGTCTGCAGGTTTAAGACCTTCCAATGGTGGATTCAAAAGATCCATCATGGCCATACATTGACAAAAACATCCTACATGTCAAAACATCCTATAGCAAATATCAGTGTTGAAAACAAAGACATTCCTCCAATGGGACATTGTAATAACAGAGCCATGTTGTGAGCCTTTACCTCTTGTTGTCCTTTACTGGCACACAGCAGGCAGACACAGGGGGGCATGATGGGTACAGAGGTCAGGATACTCAGGCCTCCCATCATCCACACGTTCTGGAGGTCACAGTCCTCCTGCATGGCAGACGGGAGGCTTAGACACAGCTTTCAGCTCTCATACGGAGGCCCGCAGTACAGAGTCAGACACAGGTGTGGGAGATACAGAGATGGGAAACAGCCTTCTGGACTCTTGATGTAGAATAACACTGACATCCAGTGGATAGATAAGGGTATTACAGAAATAAACCAAACCAAAGACAAAACCTGATGATAATGGCTAATTTAACCATGGTTATAAACAGAGTAGTTTGGGTCCTGGATGCTGATAGGCTGAAACAGCATTCTTGCCGTGTATTTTGCATACAATATAGCACGGGTATGACACAAAACAACTTATTTACTGTTATATTTATGTTGGTAACAGTTTATAATAGCAATAAGGCACCTCAGGGATTTCTGGTATATTGGCCATTATAAACTGGGTGGTTCAAGCCCTGAATGCTGAAAGCTATGAGCCCTGCTCTAACTCTGTTGGTAAACGGTTTATAATAGCAATAAGGCACCTCAGGGGTTTGTGGTATATTGGCCATATACCACACTCCCTCTGGCCTTACTGCTGAAATAAACCACACCTCCTCTGCTTTATTACTTAATTATAATGCAAGGCTCAAGTTCAGTTGTTTAAATCAATGTACTTGTATTGGGCCTATATTTTTCTGGATTGGCTCAACAAGCAAAATCAGTAGCTAACTGGTAAATGAGATCTCTAAAAACACAGCTACAAGAGTCAGGGAAAAGCATCCGACCTTGAAGTCCACGCCGATCTTGTGCGTAGGCTCGGAGGGCTCCCTCTCCCTCTGGTCGAATCCATTGGCCAGGGCGGCCAGGACGCTGGGTGGCGTCTGTTCCAGAGGATTCTGGGAAAAATATGACGGAGGATGAAAACGGGCTCGTCCCCACCCCGCCTCCACCAACATCCTTCCCCTCTCACCCCCTACCCTGGCCCTTGGCCACCCTGGAGTGGCCCCAGTGTGGGATAGCAGGCGCCAGGGGTGGGGAGACCCTTGGTCCTCGGGGTAGGAGGAGGATAGCTCCAGGTCTGGCTGTGGGTGTGGGGGGGACTGAGTCATCTGTGCAAGTAGCTGCTCCGCCGACAGCCCCTCTGACTCTCTCTCTCCCTGGTAGTCATCGTCCAGCCAGCTGTAGACACCACCGCTCAACGGGCCGGTCTGCTTCTGCTGTGCCTGTGAAGGGTGGGACTGCTGAGGCCAAAGCAAAAGAGCACCAGCGTTATCTGCCACGAGCACCTATAAGCAAGCAGCAGCTTAACTCAGAATGAGAGAAGGAAGAGAGGACAGGGAATCCCACCATGAGGTGCAGCAGAGGGAACACGAAGTGAGTGGAAATATGGAGAGATTGGAGAGAGAGAGAGAGAGAGAGAGAGAGAAGGGTGGGGAGTGGGTTGTGGAGATCCTTTATGTTATACACCTAGGAGACCCAGAAACTGTCAATTCATGCACCGCCTGCTCAGTGGCATCAGAGCAGCAGCCCTGTTGTGATTCTTTACCTTGTCAGTTTTACGGCGACCAGGAGGGACTCGGTGGTGCAGTCTGCGATGTCTCACACCGTCGTCTGACAGGTCTCCCAGGAATCCATCCAGAGAGACAAAGTCTGAAGACGAAAAGGAACCATTGCAGTGGTCATTAGACATACAGCGTTAATACTTCAGAGTTAATGCATTACCTCACAGCTATGAACGGGATCTTCTAGAACAGTGGTTCCCAAACTTTTTATAGTCCCGTACCCCTTCAAACATTCAACCTTCAGCTGCACTAATACCAGGGTCAGCGCACTCTTAAATATTGTTTGTTGCCATCATTGTAAGCCTGCCACACACACACACTATACATTTATTAAACACAAGAATCTGTGTGAGTTGTTGTCACAACCCGGCTTGTGGGAAGTGACAAAGAGCTCTTTTTGGACCAGGGCACAAATAATAATATAATAATATTTGCTCTTTATTTAGCAATCTTACATATAAAACTTTATTTGTTAATCGAAAATTGTGAATAACTCACCAGATTAATGATAAGGGTGTGCTTGAAAGGATGCACATAGCAATGTTGGGTTGTACTAGAGAGTCTCAGTCTTAAAATCATTTTCCACACCCCGTTCTGTGCCTGTATTTAGTTTCATGGTAGTGAAGGGAGATAATCCACTCTCACATAGGTATGTGGTTGCAAAGGGCATCAGTGTCTTAACAGTGTGTTTTGCCAAGGCAGGATACTCTGAGCGCAGCCCAATCCAGAAATCTGGCAGTGGCTTCTGATAAAATACAATTTTCACAGAACTGCTTGTTGCAATTTCGAAGATGCTCTCTTGTTCAGATATCGTTAAGTGGACTGGAGGCAGGGCATGAAAGGGATAACGAATCCAGTTGTTTGTGTCATCCGTTTCGGGAAAGTACCTGCGTAATTGCGTACCCAACTCACTCAGGCGCTTCGCTATATCACATTTAACATTGTCCGTAAGCTTGAGTTGATTTGCACATTAAAAATGTTGTTAATGCAGACAGAAGAGCAACAACTTCTTAATCATGGCCTCAATTTTGTCCCACACAATGAATATAGTTGCGGAGAGTCCCTGTAATCTGAGATTCAGATCATTCAGGCCTTTCCTAGCCACTCTGTAGATCACCATATGTGATGCTTCTAGCCCCTTCTTATAAATGGCATCTGTTGCTTTTATACATGTCTTAGTACTCAAAAGTCATCTTAATTCTCACTTAGAAAACTCCATTGGCTTATTTTTCAAATTGGCATGTTTTGTTTCTAAATGTCTGTGCAAGAGTGAAGGTTCTGAGATAGTGCTTTTACACATATAACACACAGTGGCTGAGGAAAAGCACTACTCCCAATGTAAATGAACCACAAATCAATGTAGTTGTCATCATATTTGCACCTCTTCGATGGTCCAATGTCCCTGTCTGTTGCTCAGTGTTTTCCTGGGGAAGGGGGCAGTAGCTCTTCGGCTGCATCAGATTCACAACTGTCAGTGTCCATGCTAGCTGGGCTAACAACAAATGTAGAATTACTGATGCTAGCATTGGACGTTGTTGCGGATGAATCAGAATTAATTGGGTAACATAGATAAATAAGATGTTTTATTTACTTTCATAATATGCTTATGTGAGATATTTGTCATTAGAATGTCTATTTTTGGACTATACTGTTGGCAGTTGCACTTTTCCCTTCTCAGCTAGGGAAAAGTCACTTGGGGCACAAAGAGGGGAGAGGTCAGGTTTGAACATTATCTTCATATGTGAATGTATCTGTTAAATCATGTGAAGTGCTCCACAATGTCTGTACGCCAGTCAACCCCTCCTTTTCCCATTGGGGGGAGGAGTATGGCAGTGTCTGGAACCATTGTATTACCCCTCTGATGTTGCACTTATCTTTCATAGTATATGACCTAGAGGCTCACTCCCCTCAGTGAGCTTGTTCTTAAGATGGGTGTATCTAAAATTGACAATTGATATATGCCATTGGATGAGGTAATGTTTTGGTACTATGAAGTCTCAGGAACGAGATGAGAACCTCGTCTTAGAGACCAAACTGAATGATAATTTATAGCTAATGCTATCTGGCTATGGGATACTCCTCTCTCAAGTAAAAGTCTTTCTTTGTGAACTGTTCCTAAGATTTGTGGTTCGTCATGTAAGTTGAGAGGGGTGTATCTTGGCTATAAAAGATCTTGGTATTCTCTTATAGGCACTCTCAGAATTAATTTATAGACACTGAATTGATCTGAGAGTCAAAGGGCTATGGTGAAGCTCATATAATTAAAGATGAAGTTTAAGTATAACTGACTGGTGTGTGGTTTGTAAACTCTCCTCATTTAGTAATACAGGAAATTACCACGACAACGTGCTCGTGGAAGCAGAACAATGTATAGTCGACGGGTGCAGGTGTAGTACTACCAGTAGAGCTGGTATGTGTCTCTATGGACGTGGGCCTTACTAAATGGACTGTTTGAAAATGTGAAGAATTTTTATTTATTTTTAAAACGTGAATCACATTTTTATTTGGCGTACCCCCGACGGCATTGTGCGTACCCCAGTTTGGGAATACCTGTTCTAGAAGATCTGACAATATTAAATAAACAGAGGAAAATCCCTTTGTATGATCACTTCTCAATAATGTTATATTACTACCTTGGCTGCGTGGGCCGGGGCCTCTCCTCCGGCCGGGGGAGGCAGAGTTGGAACCCACAGTGATCTCCAGGTCGGAGTCATAGTCCAGCAGGTCAAAGTAGGAGCGCGGCTTCACACAACGCCGCGGCTGCTTCCTCACAGATGGGCTCTGGCTGTCCCCCATCTCCATCCCATCAACTTCCTCATTGCTAGACTGACCCACGCTGAGGGAGTGCCGCCTGCGCTTCCCAGGACCTCTAGGAAACTTGCCACTCAGGCGACGTGCCTTTCTGTCTTCAATCTGATCGCATCTTTTATATCTTTTGGAGAGAGAAATACATTTGTCATTTAGTTGTCTATTCAATCTATATAATTCAATAGCATATATGTGAATTGGTCACCTTTGCAATTCTGATGAGCAGTACACTTACACGCAGCACTGTCGCTTCGTATTGGGCCCTCCAAATTTGGGTTTGTCCAGGCAGTTCATGCACTCGCCACAGTCCTCCTCATGGTTGCAGCCCTTGCAGATCCCACACCTCCGAGAGCGGAGCCCGAATGGTCCAAGGCTCTTTTGTTTAGCAAAACCAGCTCCCGACTTCCTGACCTTGGTAACCTTCTGGTCCGGCAGCCCAGGGCTGTCTGGCCCAGAGGGAGACCGACCACCTGCAATAGGTAAGGTATATGATTATGATATCTTTCATAGGAAAGTCAAAGAAAGTTGTGGGGAAAGACAAGAACGCATGATGTCACTTAAAAAAGTTTGTTGAGAGATTTGCATTGATAATCCGTTTTGAAAGCTTGAGGCTCTACCTTGGTTCTTGCCAGAGGGAGATATGCCAGTTCTCTCATGCAGTGGCAGAGCACTGAGTCTGGGGATCATGTCATCGGGCACCAGTGCACGAGGCTGGCCCAACACCACAGCTGCTGCACGGCACACGTGTTTGATGCGTGGACCCCCCGCTCTGCGGAACTCCTGGTAACAAGGAGAGAGGGGGACAGGGAGGGATGCTGTTATGACACATTCTTTTATCACAATGAAAAATGTATTTGTGACCAGAATAGGTGGGTCTTAGTGAGGAAGAAACAACATACTGATACTTTATTGACTAAGAGAAAGAGACAAAGTTGCACTCAGACACATTGAAAAGCGAGAGACACCGAAGATAAAGTATGCAGAGAACAGCACAGACCAGGATTGTGTTCATATGCCCATACCTGTGACAGGGGAGGGTCAGTCATGTTTGAGGCAGCAGGCTCAAGCTGCTCTTTCGGTTTCCTCCTTTGTCTCTTCCCTGCTGCATCTCTGGAGCCAGCAGGCCCTGATAGAAGCTGCAGGTAACATGTTTCATCACTATGGGCTTACACAGGAAGCTCTCCAGAGATATCACAATAGATGTTAATGAATATCATCCTATTTAATGACAATGAGGGGAAACATAAAGCATATTCTGTATCAGAAAAAAGTCCCATCATGCATGTTGTTTAGTGCAAAAAATAACTATCTGCATGGCAATTTTAAAGTGTATTATTTTTATGAGTGAGACAATTATTACCCCTGAGGACTTGAGTTGTTTCTGCTGGTCGATCTTGTTGAGCTGGACCTTGGCTTTCTTGAGCAGATTGAACATCCTCTTATTGGCCCCTGTGAGGCAAACTCTCTGGGTGGCTCCTTTCTCCTCAGCAGCAGCACGGTCAGCCTCAGCGATCGTGTCCAGATGCAGTTCCTGTGGCTCAACCTTTCCTGCTTCTGGGACAGAGAAAGTCCAAAAGGTATGTCACTTTACTTTCCAGGGTAGTTCAAGCAGTGAAAACATAGATATTAAACCAAGTAACATACAAATAAACAAAAATACCAGGTTTACATAATGTGCAGTTATTTATCAAGCAAGCTAATGTTGAACAACTATACGCATTAACTGATTGATAGTTATTTTCTTACCTGCAATAACATTTTCAGCATTTGTTTTGTCTTCCTCTGTCAACTCCTCATGTTCTCCATATTGAAATGTTAAGAAGTTTGAGTTCATAGTCCGAACACACACAGAGACTTTTCGCACAACCCCAGGGCTATCAAGGTCCTCAATCTTGAGCTTGGATTTGCCTTGCTTTGATTTGGGTTTGCTTGGAGCTGTGATTGTGGGACGTTTCTTTAGACAGATGCTCTTGACTTCATCATCCAGACCTTCCGCTAGCATATGAACAGAAGATTGAAGAGTATTGCAAACACCATCTGTCATCACGTTTTTTCTTCTCTTTTTGGGAAGTCCTGGTTGCAGCTTCTTCAGTCGCTTGTACATATTTAGGTGAGATGTTTGCTTGTTGAACTTGTAGCACCTTTTCTTTTTCTGAACCTCCTGGGGATCGGTTGATGGGTCAGAAGCAATTTGGATTTCTTTGGATAAAAGTAAAGTCTCATACTCGCTCTGAAGAGTTTTGTCCAGCGTATATACTTCCTCACCAGACTCTCCTGGCACATGCCACTTGAAACTGGGATTCCTCAAAAGGGACCTCCTCTTTCCAAATTGCTTTCCGGGGGATAAGCCGTCACTCATGTCAGTGGTTTCCTTTTCGAGTTCCTGAGTTGAGAACAAATCGACATCTAACTGCGCCTCATTCAGAAATTCTTCATCGTCGATAGGCAGATCAGGAGTAAGCTCTCTACCTGTGCCATCTTCTCGTTTCCTTCCAGTGCGTGGGTGTAAGCCGAATAGTTGGCCTTTCTTCGGGGAGTTTCTACGAGGCAAAACAGACATGCCAGCATCATCCATAAACCTCTGTGGAGTCTTGATCACCCGTGAGGACCGGGCACTGACAACAGGCATGATGAAGTGCTTTATGTTTTTAAGGTACTTTGATTTACCATGCTGGTCATCAAAAGCATCAGACTGTGGTTCATCATCCACAGTGTCTTGTATATCCTGCTCCTCCAAAATTTGCTGGGCGAGATCAATTTCTACCTGCTTAGATAGAGTTTTAGGCCTGGCTCTTGGTCTTTTGCTACCAAGGAACTGAAGGCTTGAATTGGGGACCTTTTTCCTTCTGTTCTTGGTCTTGAGGATACCAATGAGTTTAGAGCTTGCCAGTGTGGAAGCAGCCTCTGGGGAATAAACTTCCTTTAGGTCCACCTCTTCAACAGCTTCAGGTACCTTACTTTCAGGTAATTTACTCTCATCACTCGTGCTCCCTTCTGGCCTCTGCCTTTGTTTCTGCCTCTGTCCAATCAAGGCTCTTCGCTTCTTTTTGCCATGTTTGAACAGACTTCTATGACGGCGTCGTTCTGTCTTTTCAATAACAGAGGGCTCCAAAAGCAGCACCTTTCCACTCCCTATTGGCTGGGTCTCTGGCTCCACCTTTACCACTGGTTGAGTGTCAGCCAAAGTCACAGGTTCAGATTGGGCTAATTCTATGTTTGGAGTTTCAGATGTTGGTGTCTTTGACTTCTTTCTAATCGAAAGGCCAGAAGTTCTTCTCCTAGGTTCAGAGACAAGAGACAATGTGGAGATCTCCTCTGTCTGCTGTTCAGATGGGGCCATCTCGGTGGTTGGAGTTTCAGGTCTTGGTGTCTTTGACTTCTTTCTAATTGAAAGGCTAGAATTTATTCTCCTTCTAGATTTAGAGACAACAGACAATGTGGAGATCTCCTTTGTCTGCTGTTCAGATAGGGCCGTCTCGGTGGTTGGAGTTTCAGGTCTTGGTGTCTTTGACTTCTTTCTAATTGAGAGGCTAGAATGTATTCTCCTTCTAGATTTAGAGACAACAGACAATGTGGAGATCTCCTCTGTCTGCTGTTCAGATCGGGCCGTCTCGGTGGTTGGAGTTTCAGATCTTGGTGTCTTTGACTTCTTTCTAATTGAAAGGCTAGAAGTTCTTCTCCTAGGTTCAGAGACAAGAGACAATGTGGAGATCTCCTCTGTCTGCTGTTCAGATGGGGCCATCTCGATGTTTGGAGCTTCAGATGATATTCGTGTCTTTGACTTCTTTCTAATTGAAAGGCTAGAATTTCTTCTCCTCCTAGATTTAGAGACAACAGGCAATGTGGAGATCTCCTCTGTCTGCTGTTCAGATCGGGCAGTCTCGGTGGTTGGAGTTTCAGATGTTGGTGTCTTTGACTTCTTTCTTATTGAAAGGCTAGATGTTCTTCTCCTAGGTTTAGAGACAACAGACAACTTACAGGCCTCCTCTGTCTGTGGTTCAGACGGGGCCATCTCGGTGTTGGGAGTTCCAGATGTTGGTGTCTTTGACTTCTTTCTTATTGAAAGGCTAGATGTTCTTCTCCTAGGTTTAGAGACAACAGACAACTTACAGGCCTCCTCTGTCTGTGGTTCAGATGGGGCCATCTCTGTGTTTGCAGTTTCAGATGGTGTCTTCCTTGACTTCTTTCTAATTGAAAGGTTAGAACTTCTTCTCCTAGGTTTAGAGACAACAGACAATGTGGAGACCTCGGTCTGTGGTTCAGATGGGGCTAACTCTGTGTTTGGAGATTCAGTGGGTTCAGGTAACATCTGCGTCTTCCCTGGCCTCTTTCTAACTGAAACACTCAAACTTCTTCTCCTTCTAGGTTTAGAAACAGACAATGTGGAAACCTCAGTCTTCAAAACCTCATTGGTCTGTGGTTCTGCTTCACTGGAAAGTTCATCAGATGGATGTTCCACATTTGGACTTGTTTGAAGCTTGTGTTTGTGGGTTGTCCAGGGTTTATGACTTCCACGCTTCTTCCGTGGTGTAGACATCTTCGCCAGTCTTCTCCTCCTTGCTTTGGGAGTTGGCACAGCATTTGTGTCTGATAAAGAATTTTTTTCCTCCAGAATTTCACTTGAATCTTTTGTGATTACCACTATCTTTTTTTCTTCAGGCGCAGGAGTAGTTTGATGGATCAGGAATGATGGTTTTGAGCGTTTAGGTTTACCGGGTGAGGAGACCTTTTTTATCTGAAGGGGTGGAACAACCATTGCCACAGTATTACCACAGTCAGTTTGAGTGGCCTCCTCTGGATGTGGTTGCGTTCCCTGTCCCACCTCAACATGAAGAAATGACTTTTCCTCAAGAGACAAAGCCTCCTTAATCTTCTTCTTGGAAGACTTCTCATTATGTGTGTGCTCAGCATCTTTGGAAGTGGTACAACTCGTGGCCTCTTTCTCTTCAGGGTTCTCAACATTCTTGATCACACTGGGTTCAAAAAGAGAGGCATTGTCTAATTCAGTGTTATTCCGCTGCTTCTCTGTTCCTTTGACAGTATTTCCAGAGGCCTGCACTTGGTTGTCCTTTCTTTTCCCCTTAACCAATGTAAGTGTCCACACAAACTTGCTTCGTTTCTTCTTACGAGAGGAGCCCTTACTGTCAGACCGAGATGAGCCTTCCAATTTGGGGTTTCTGATTTTAATCAGCTTAAAACTTGGAATCCCGATTATGTCATCATCATTTTTAAAAGCCAGACCGTCATTGGATTCAACATTTGGCTTTTCAGGTTCTGTGGCTAACGGAACATGGATTTCTGTGAAAATCTTCTCTCCTTGATGTGCCTTGCTTTGTTTACGCCTACTCTTTCTGGGTGGTGTTTTGGCTTCCTCTATTCTTGAAACCTCTAACAATGACTCTGCCAGACATACTTTGTCATTGCTCTGGTTTTTTAATTCTGTTACAAGGCCTTCATGTGTTTCGGAGGGTGGATTAGTAGTTCGATTTCTTCTCCGGATCACCAGTTTATTGACTTCAGTGCTTACCTCTGTGGTTCTTTCTTTCCGTTTGAATTTCTTAATGTCAGTTTTTGGCTCCGCATTTCCACTTTCCAGTGCAATGTCCTGTTTGCCTGTTGATTTTATACCCCCCTCTGATTTTTGGTCATCAACATCCCCAACTTTGGCCCCCCTTTGAACACAGGGTTCAGTGATCTTGGAGGCAGATCTACCACGCCTCCTTGCCGGTATGGCTCCTCCGCCTCCCTCATCCTCAGTGCCATTCAGATGCTGTGCCTCGGTCTTTAATTTGACATGGGCACTGGAGATCTGGTCACCTTTGACGTCATTAGCCTTTGATTGAAAATGTAATCCTTTTACCTTCAGCTTCTCCACAGATTTTATACGTCCTCCCTTTTCCTTTCTCACCGTCTTCTTGGCCACCAACTTGATGGTAATCCTTGGAGTTAAAGCTGCCCCGTTTTTCGCAGGACGCCTCTCCTTTGCTGGGTTTGAGTGCTTGTTTTTTGAACCCTTCCTACCATCATTGGAAGGCACTGCATCTGGAGAAATTGCACAGTGGATTTCTTGTGAAGATCGTGCATCTTCTTCAGGAGTGGGAGACTCATCTGTCTCCTTTGGGGTGACTACAAGGGGTGGCTTCTCTCGTATCCTTTTTGATTTTGTTTGGACAGGATCACCTTATGGAGGAAAAGAACAAATGAGAGAAGAAATTACTATCATATCTAAGCTGATATACAATGGCTTCAGAAAGTATACATACCCCTTCTCTTATTCCACATTGTTGTGTTACAGCCGGAATTCAAAATGAAATTTCTCACCCATCTACACACAATACCGCATAATGACAAAGTGAAAACGAATTTATTGCAAATGAAATACACAAATCTAATTTACATATATATTTACTCAGGGGTGTGAATAGTTGGCAGAATCACCGTTGGCAGTAATTACAGCTGTGAGTCTTTATGGGTGAGTCTATAAGAGCATTGCACCACTGAATTGTACAATATTTGCACATTACTCTATTTAAAATTCTGCAGGCTGTCATGTTGGTTGCTGATCATAGCTAGACGTCCATTTTCAAGTCTTGCCATAGATTTTCAAGCAGATTTAAGGGAACAGTTGTAACTAGGCCTCTCAGTAACCTTCAATGTCATCTTCGTAAGCAACACCAGTATAGACTTGCAGTGGCGGAAAAAGTACCCAATATACCTTAACAGAAAATGACTCCAGTAATAGTGAAAGTCACCCAGTAAAATACCAGAGTAAAAGTCTAAAAGTATTGGGTTTTAAATATACTTAGGTATCAAAAGTAAATGTATAAATACATTTCAAAGTCCTTATATTAAGCAAACCAGACCACCATTTTATTCTGGATAGAGGGGCACACTCCAACACTTACACATAATTTACAAAATTAAGCACTTTGTGTTTAGTGAGTCCTCCAGCTCAGGCAGTAGGGATGACCAGGGATGTTCTCTTGATAAGTGTGTGAATTAGACCCTGTTCCTGACCTGCTAAGCATTCAAAATGTAACAAGTAATTTTGAGTGTCATAGAAAATGGAGTAAAAAGTACATTATTTTCTTTAGGAATGTAGTGAAGCAAAAGTAGTAAAAATATAAATAGTAAAGTCCAAAACAAACTACTTAAGTAAAAATACTAAAAGGTACGTACAGTTGAAGTCAGACATTTACATACACCTTAGACAAGTACATTTAAACTCAGTTTCACAGATCCTGACATTTAATCCTAATAAAAATTAGGATCACCACTTTATTTTAAGAATGTGAAATGTCAGAATAATAGAGAATGGTTGATTTCAGCTTTTATTTCATCACATTCCCAGTGGGTCAGAATTTCACAGATTCAATTAGTATTTGGTAGCATTCCCTTTAACTTGGGTCAAACATTTTGGGTAGCCTTCCACAAGCTTCCAACAATAAGTTGGGTGAATTTTGGCCAATTCCTCCTGACAGAGCTGGTGTAACTGAGTCAGGTTTGTAGGCCTCCTTGCTCACACATGCCTTATCAGTTCTGCCCACACATTTTCTTTAGGATTGAGGTCAGGGCTTTGTGCTAGCCACTTTAATACCTTGACTTTGTTGTCCTTAAGACATTTTGCCACAACTTTGGAAGTATGCTTGGGGTCATTGTCCATTTGGAAGACCCATTTGCGACCAAGCTTTAACTTCCTGACTGATGTCTTGAGATGTTGCTTCAATATATCCACAGAATTTTCTTTCCTCATGATGCCATCTATTTTGTGAAGTGCACCAGTCCCTCCTGCAGCAAAGCACACCCACAACATGATGCTGTCACCCCGTGCTTCACGGTTGGGATGGTGTTCTTCGGCTTGCAAGCCTCCCCCATTATCCTCAAAACATAAGGATGGTCATTATGGCCAGTTCTATTTTTGTTTCATCAGACCAGAGGACATTTTCCAAAAAGTAACATTTTTGTCCCCATGTGCAGTTGCAAACCGTAGTCTGGCTTTTTAATGACAGTTTTGGAGCAGTGGCTTCTTCCTTGCTGAGCGGCCTTTCAGATAAGTCGATATAGGACTTGTTTTACTGTGGATATAGATACTTTTGTGCCTGTTTCCTCCAGCATCGTCACATGGTCATTTGCTGTTGTTCTGGGATTGATTTGCACTAAAGTACGTTCATCTCTAGGAGACAGAACGCGTCTCCTTCCCAAGCGGTATGACGGCTACGCGGTCCCATGGTGTTTATACTTGTGTACTATTGTTTGTACAGATGAACGAACGGGGTACCTTCAGGCGTTTGGAAATTGTTCCCAAGGATGAAACAGACTTGTGGAGGTCTACAATTGTTTTCTGAGGTCTTGGCTGATTTTCCCATGATTTCAAGCAAAGGGGCACAGAGTTTGAAGGTAGACCTTGAAATACATCCACAGGTACACCTCCAATTCACTCAAATGATGTCAATTAGCATATTAGAAGCTTCTTAAGCCATGACACCATTTTCTGGAATTTTCCAAGCTGTTTAAAAGGCAAAGTCAACTTAGTATGTAAACTTCTGACCAACTGGAATTGTGATAGTGAATGAAGTGAAATAATCTGTCTGTAAACAAATGTTGGAAAAATAACTTGTGTCATGCACAAAGTAGATTTCTGAACCGATATGCCAAAACTATAGTTTGTTAACGAGACATTTGTGAGGTTGGAGTTTTAATGACTCCAACCTAAGTGTGGAACCTTCCGACTTCAACTGTATGTATGCATGTATGTATGTAGTTCTCTCTACCGCATGGCAAACGGAACCGGAGTGCCAAGTCTAGGACAAAAAGGCTTCTCAACAGTTTTTACCCCCACGCCATAAAAAAACTCCTGAACAGGTAATCAAATGGCTACCCAGACTATTTGCATTGTGTCCCACCACCCACCAACCCCTCTTTTACGCTACTGCTACTCTCTGTTCATAATATATGCATAGTCACTTTAACCATATCTAAATACTACCTCAATCAGCCTGACTAATCTGTGTCTATGTAGCCTCGCTATTTTTAGACTCGCTACTGTATATAGCCTTTTTACTGTGGTTTTATTTCTTTACTTACCTATTGTTCACCTAATACCTTTTTTGCACTATTGGTTAGAGCCTGTAAGTAAGAATTTCACTGTAAGGTGAAATACCTGTTGTATTCGGCGCATGTAACAAATATTAATTTGATGTACATATTTGTCATTGTGTAGTAGGTTATTGTCTTGTTGAAAGGTGAACTTGTCTTCCAGGGGCTGTTGGAAAGCACACCAAACCAGGTTTTCCTCAAGGATTTTGCGTGTGCTTATCTCTATCCTGTTTCTTTTTGTCCTAAAAAAAAAAAAAAACTCACTAGCAGTTGCCGATGACAAGCAAACCCATAACATTGTAAATATGAAGAGAGTTACTCAATGATGTGGTGTGTTGGATTTACCCCGAACATAGCACTTACTTCCTAGGTATCATGAGAAGGATTGCAAAGGGTCGGAATCTTTCCGGGAATTTTCCATGGGAAGATAAGCCTGGGACTTTTGCTTAAATTCATCAAAAAAGTTAACTTATAACGGTGAACCTTTTATGCTAACTGAGGAGTGTTAATTCATCCGTTTCAATACGTTTCATTTTAAAACATTTATCTTACAAAGGAGTTGTTTAATCTGACTGCTTAACTATTTATCTGTACAAGGAATTGTATTTTGGATTTTCTTTTAAAAAAAATCTAATCTTTACAGGAAAATGCCACAGGCACTATCTGATGTGTGGAGACATTTCACTGCAGTCAATGTAGAAGGAAAAGCTGTGCCCATTTGCAAATACTGTGCCAAATCATGTGAAGAATGCAACAAAGATGCAGAATCATCTGGCCAAGTGCATAAAGTTCCCTGAGCGCTCACAACAAGCAACCTCTGACAAAAGTCCCTCTACTTCTAGTCGAGGTGAAAATGATGAGACACCTTATCGATAGCAACAGCTCATGGTCCTCCTGGAATCAGAAGTTTCTTTGACTCAATGGAGGAACGTAATCAGAGAAATGCTGATGAATGTCTTGTTGAGCTGTGCATGCAACTGGTTCACCTCGGATGCCCACAGGCAATGTGTATTGGAAGAGATTTCTGAATGTTCTTAGCCTAGCATTCACCCCCCCCAACCAGACATGCTTTATCTACTAATTTGCTTGATGCATAGTTCAGAGTTCAAGTGAAAGTCAAGCAAATCATAGAGAAAGCAGACTGTATTGCAATCATCTCTGATGGGTGGTTAAATGTTCGTGGGTAAGGAATAATTAACTACATTCTCTTACCCCTCAACCGGTATTCTACAAGAGCACAGACACAAGGAACAACAGACACACCGGTCTCCACATTGCAGATGAGCTGAAGGCAGTCAATGAACGTGGACCACAGAAGGTATTTGCACTCGTGACAGACAATTCTGCGAACATGAAGGCTGCTTGGTCTAAAGTGGAAGAGTTTTACCCTCACATCCATTGGCTGTGCTGCTCATGCATTGAATCTGCCCCTCAAGGACATCATGGCACTGAAAACAATGGATACACTCTACAAGAGAGCCAAGGAAATGGTTAGGTATGTGAAGGGTCATCAAGTTATAGCAGCAATCTACGTCACCAAGAAAAGTTAGAAGAATAAGAGCACCACATTGAAGCTGCCCAGCAACACCCATTGGGGTGGTGTTGTCATCATGTTTGACAGTCTCCTGGAGGGGAAGGAGTCTCTCCTAGAAATGGCCATATCACAGTCTGCCAATATGGACAGCCCCATCAAGAGGATCCTCCTCGATGATGTATTTTGGAAGAGAGTGGTAAACAGCCTAAAACCTATAGCAGTAGCCATTACACGGATTGAGGGAGACAATGCCATCTTGTCTGATGTTCAGACTCTGCTTGCAGATGTAAGAGAAGAATATCCGTACGGCCCTGCCCACTTCACTGTTGCTCAAAGCAGAGGAAACTGCAGTTCTGAAATGCATCAAAAACCGCAAAGCCTTCTGCCTGAAGCCCATACACACCGCAGTGTACATGTTGGACCCTAAGTATGCTGGCAAGAGCATCCTGTCTGGTGCAGAAATCAAGAAGGCCTATGGTGTCATCACTACCGTGTCTCGCCACCTTGGCCTGGATGAGGGCAAGGGTCTTGGCAGTCTGGCGAAGTACACTTCCAAGCAAGGGCTTTGGGATGGAGATGCAATATGGCAGTCGTGCCAACATATCTAATCAGCCACCTGGTGGAAGGGGCATTGTGGATCTGAGGCTCTTTCCCCTGTTGCCTCCCATCATCCTCCAAATCTCACCAACATCAGCCGAGTCAGAGTGCAACTGGTCCTTGTTTGGGAACACACACACCAAAGCAGGCAACAGGCTGTCCAATAAAAGGGTTGAAAAATTGGTGGACATCCGGGCAAATTTGAGGCTTTTTGAGACTGACAACGAGACATCCTCAACAAGGTTGGAAAGTGATAGTGAAGATGCAAATGAATTACTTAAAAATCATACAATGTGATTTTCTGGATTTTTGTTTTAGATTCCGTCTCTCACAGTTGAAGTGTACCTATGATAAAAAATTACAGACCTCTACATGCTTTGTAAGTAGGAAAACCTGCAAAATCGGCAGTGTATCAAATACTTGTTCTCCCCACTGTATGTTGAAAACATTTTTGGGAGAAGCGATGGATCATATATTCCCTTTTGTTGTTCAGTGAAATCATCCCATGTGAAGAGTCAACTCATTTAATTAAAGTTCAATTAGTAACTGCATTTTTTAAATTATTTTTTTCCATTGGAAGGATTTAATAATTTGCAATTATGTCTACTTATGATAAGGTAAAAGGTTTATGTTTGTCTCCATATGATATGGTAAATATATCCAATGCAAAAAACATCTACATTTAAATGGTATTAATATTAAATTTGCACATATTTCCATATATTCCCACAGAAAGTTTCCACCTCTGAATATTCCCCAAAATGTGCAACCCTATTTCCCCAGTCACATTTTTATTTATGAAGCATACCATAGTTTCCCAGAACAGCAGCCAGTCGTGTTCGGGAGAAAGCGGGAGCTGGTGAGTCCATTGTGTTCAATATCTATCGGTGAGTCTCTGTGTGGCGCACATGAGGTGATAAAGTTACACTTGTATGCAATTCATTACTAAGTGTTAGCCATCAGATATCTTATAAACTGTCTAAGATGTGCTATGCTCTCCAGCTGTGTATTTGGTTACTTGTTAGTTACTTGTAAGTGGCTGAATTAATAAGGAGATGGGCGGTTAGCTTTCTGCCGTGTTTGATAAGTCAAAGAGCTATGGATGAATTATCTGTACAGTTGCCATTTTTTCTCTGTGCTTCCAACTATTGTTTTTTCACCCTTTCTGTTCTCCTCCCCTCTTCTCAGCATACAGATGATGTTCTTCCTTCAGACAAGCATGCATTACAAATTTGTTTATTTGCACAATTTCTCTCGTTCACTTTAGCTTGTAAATGTCTACACCAGAAATTACTACTAGCTATACTTGTATAACATTATTAGCTGGATTTACCAGTCTTTGCAATTGGTTTGTTTGTTTGTTTGTGCCCGTTAGCATTCAGCTAAAAGCGTCCATGAGAATTTGCCATTAATTGTGCTAATTTTGTTGTAATTCTGGTAATAGACTGCCAATGGGCCTTTTTTGCGTTTTGAGCCTCTTGTGTGCTATACCAGTAATACCGTAAATCCCGGTATGGCAGAATAACAGTATGAAAATCTTGATTCCGCCCAAGAATAATAGATAGGTGGCAAGGGATGGGCATAGGTGTAGAATAGGCTAATACTTACTTTTGGAGGGATTATGTCTGGACCGTATGGGGCCTTTATATCCTTTACGATCAGATTCAAATCCTGTGAAATCATCTCCCTGAAAGGCAAGGTCAGATTATTAACTTTGGACACCCAACATTCTTTTTCCGACTGTTTCACAATTTTCCATAACCTCACAACAGTTTGATACCGAATATGCATTTGAAATTGATGAATAGTAGTTTACATGCAACAAATAGGTCTAAAAGCTTTGACAACTGTGACAATAACCTAACACACACACACACCTGAACACAACTAGGCCTATGCAATTGATTGCTAGTACTAATACTGTTGACTACAGGATCTTTTTTTATATCCCAATCTTGAGGGAGAACAGTGGCAGGGCAATCAAAAATTATATTGTGTAATGTCATGTAGTGAGTAGGTTATTCCATGATAACAGAATTACGCGGAGACTCCTATTTTTTACATTAAAATGTATGCGAAAGAAAAAAACATTGATTTCAAAGTTGAACAAACCGAACAAACTCTATGCACAAGGACTACTTTGAACAATTTACACAGAAAATTTCACAAAAATACATTTACTGGTAGAACTGTGCAGATGCTAAATTTGGTAACAGTAAAATCTCCCTCTGTTTATGCAACCACATTTTCCAAAAACGTCAGATTCAAAGATGTTAGCAGAAAGAATGGAGTGTCAGCTATGACATGACACCTTGACTTTGAAAATCGATTTTGGTTATTGAATACACTATGTGAAGTTAATTTACAACCGGTAACAGAACAATGATTGCGGAATTACCTAATCGGTCTCTGATCTGTACAACACAGAAATGCATAATTATGGATATGATTTTCACTCTTCATGGTGATGTATCCTGAATTAGGTACACAAAAGGTACAAAATATGCAATATCTTACAAATTTTGGTAAATTTTGCTGCCGACTATCCGACCATCATTAACCGGTCAATAAAACAGCTACATTTTTACAAACAGTAAAATGGCATGACCAACTGAAAATACTATGCATTAAAAAGGAGAGGACATTTTTCATTAAGAGCTTAAATGCAAACATGCAACTCTACCACACCTATTGTTTTAAAGTCAAAATGTTATAGCCTATTATGGAACATGCAACTCTTGTAATGAAGCAGCCAATAAAACGTCATTTTCAAACACTTGCCAAAATGCATTATGCGGGAAAAAGTAGTTCTAAAACTGTGCGCCTAAAGCGAGCCGATTCATGTGTGACAGGGATTCAAATCTGTCACACAAAAAGACGGGGAATCTAAAAGCAACAACTAGGATGGGTTGTTAATATGACTAGGATTGTGCCTTTTGCTTCTAGCCAACAAAATAAAGTTGATATGAAAATCAATAGAACAGTAGAGAAATTAAAGTTAATGGCATGAGGAAGTCTATATAAAATAATTGCCTGTTTTTATGGTTGGATTTTCTCTGGGCGACCTTGAAGCCAGGTAAGAAATGGCTCATTATTTGAAGTAAAGTAAAACTTTCAGGTTTCAAACAATTATACTGCCTAAAGCTCATGTTGCAAAGTGGTGGGTGATAGCCTGACTATCGTTGACTATAGCATATGCACTCGAATGGGAAATGGGAGGAAAGCTTAAATTACGAGTTGAGATTGAGAAATAAAAAGTAATATATAAAAGCACGTTTCACTCCAGTACCATCTTTTGAGGAGCTGCTCTCTGACAGGTGATAGGCCATTCTCTGTATGCTGTGCACGTGCGATAAATAAGATACAGGAGAACCAATGAAAATACACAAGGACAATTTAATTCCCCTAAATTATGCCAATTAACCTATAGAATGATAAGCATGAGCGGTCAACTGTATTTTCGGCGGCTAACCAATTAACTGTTAAGATCCCTATTCAGTACAGTAGACTCTACTGTACCAAACTTTACTGTACAAGGGATCACATTAGAGTTCAGAAATCTGCATTTTCATCAAAATCTGCGTTTTAAACCATTTCCCACGAGTTTTATGTTGAAAGAGTGCCTTTTTGTTTCAATAGGGTGATCAGTGGAGTGCAACTATAGTTCTTTACATAAAATACATTAGTGCAACACATTCGTCAGAAAATAGCTTCATTTTCATCAGATGACAACAGAAGTGCAACATTAAGTAAATTAGCTTACAATGAAAAAAAATCAAGGTATTTTTTGCAAAAACGATGTATGACCATCATATTTCAATTGTTTATTATCATAGAAAGAGATTAGCTAGCTACATTTCCTAATGTGTCTCTTGAAGTTAATCTTGCATTTTACCTGAGAAAAATAGGCTACACCGATAAAATTACCAGAGAAAAGTACCTACATATCAGTCAGAGCACAATGCCTGTTCGTGAATTCTCATTCGAGTGAAGTGCAACTGAAACACAAAATTAGTCTGATGCCGAGCAGAAATTACAATAAGCATTTTAGATCTGTGCTTATAAAACGCAGCAAGATACAGCATCTTAAGCGTTCTCTTTTTCTGAGGGAAAAATGCAACATTTCTGCATTAACGCGTAATGATCTATACTCTTTACTGTACCCAGTTGTGCTTCACTGTACTGTGCAAACTTGTGAAACAGACGTCTATGATCGGTGATCATACCAAATCATGGACGTCTATGTTTGGGCTAAATCAAGGCCGGTCTAAACCCGACGTCTCTGGACGTTGAAATCAAGGCCATGGCGGACTGACCAAATGTCAACGTGCCAGTTACAGTAAATGGAAAGCAAGTGGTCTCGTGGGTAGTTGTCAGTAAGAGCTGGGAGAGGTTACATTAACTGGGGGGGGGGGGGGTAAATCAGACCCTTTTGACTTTTTCTACAACAAAAAAATACATTACAACCTTATTCTAAAACGTATTACACCCCCCCCCCCCCCCCCCCACACATTTACATAAGTATTCAGACCCTTTACTCAATACTTTGTTGAAGCATATTTCAGGTCTCTCCAGAGATGTTCAAATCGGGTTCAAGTCCGGGATCTGGCTGGGCCACTCAAGGACATTTAGAGACTTGTCCCGAAGCCACTCCTGTATTGTCTAGACTAGTGGTTAGAGCGTTAGGCCAGTAACCGAAAGGTTGCTGGATCGAATCCCCGAGCTGACAAGGTAAAAATCTGTCATTCTGCCTCTGAGCAAGGCAGCTAACACACTGTTCCCTGGGCACCAAAGATGTGGATGTCGATTAAGGCTGCCTCCCGCACAGCTCTGATTCAAAAGGAGTTGGGTTAAATGTGGAAGACATTTCAGTTGAAGGCATTTAGTTAGTACTACTGACTAGGTATCCTCCTTTCCCTTTCTTGGCTCTTTGCTTAGTGTCGTTGTCCTGTTGAAGATTCAACCCAGTCTGAGGTCCTGAGCATTCTGGAGCAGGTTTTCATCAAGGATCTCTCTGTACTATGCTCCGTTCATCTTTCCCTCGATCCTGACTCCCAGTCCCTTCCACTGAAAAACATGCCCATAGCATGCTGCTGCCACCAACTTGCTTCACTGTAGGGATGGTGCCAGGTTTCCTCCAGACGTGACACTTGGCATTCAGAGTAGAGGTCGACCGATTAATCGGGAATGGCCGAATAATTAGGGCCGATTTCAAGTTTTCATAACAATCGGAAATCGGTATTTTTGGGCACCGATTTTTTAAATGTGTTTTTATTTATATTAACGCCTTTATTTAACTAGGCAAGTCAGTTAAGAACACATTCTTATTTTCAATGACGGCTTAGGAACGGGGCAGAACGACAGATTTTCACCTTGTCAGCTCAGGGGATCCAATCTTGCAACCTTACAGTTAACTAGTCCAACACAATGACGACCTGCCTCTCTCTCGTTGCACTCCACAAGGACTGTTACGCAAATGCAGTAAGCCAAGGTAAGTTGCTAGCTAGCATTAAACTTATCTTATAAAAAACAATCAATCATAATCACTAGTTAACATCTAGTAATATCATCAACCATGTGTAGTTATCTAGCATGTCCTGCGATGCATATAATCGGACTGAGCATACAAACCCAACACAAGTGCACTGGACAAGCCATTACATCAACTAGTTAAGTTAATCATTCAAAAACAGTCCAAGCACATCTTTCAAATGATCTTCTCCTCCAGGTAATGCATCTTTGTTCATGGATGGCGAGGCATTACCAAGAAACCAGCAGCAATTTACCCAGTCATGCCTGGGAACTGGGGAGGGGTTGCAGGCCTCTAACTACATCTGCTACATGCCTGTTAATATGCAAATAAAGTCGATATTGTGGCAGCAGCATTTTGTCAGCTAATGTGGAGCTTGGGTCCAAGCCAGATTATTAACATATGAATACTTGCAGTCATTAGGTAGGCCTAGGTCATTTATATTTCAAATGTAAATATATAATATGCTTGGTGCTCCTCTCTTGCTTGTGATGAAATAGAAAATGGACTGCAATAGCAGGCCAAGTAACGTTAACATCTCACATCATGACAAATTTACCCACTACCGGGTTTCGTTATCAGTTTCCCTCCAATGACTTCAACAACCTAGTTACATTAATTGACTCAGTGACAGCGACAAAAAAAAACTGACCTGGTGACATTCTGCAAGCCTTGTTCTTGAAAGGAACGTGAAATGATCCCCATACACCGTAGTTAGTTAGCTATCATAGAGAGTAGGTATCTGACGTAGCCCCTCCCCCTCTTGAATCCATAGAAACATTTATGTAGCTACGTTCGTTACTCACTGCAGCAATTACAGGCATGAACCAGCTAAATACTCATTTAAGACAAATACCTGACTAGCTAGCGTGGGTGTAAGTTATTCGTGGTAAATCGTATGTCTAACTAACCATAGAGCTCCAATGCAGACAAATATTACATTAGCCTTCCCCTTTGTTAGCTAGCGCTATTGACGAACATCTCATGAAGTCGCTACTGCTAACGTTAGCTGGCTAGCTAACTAATGTTGACACTTAAAGCAAAGTATTATGAAACGGGGCCAACTCTACATGACACACACACACACACAAAACTACACACCAACACAGGTAACCAAAATGGCATGATAAAATAAGCAAAAATATACTAACTCCAGCAGCGATTTGGGCTCTCACCTCTTCGCTCCCACTTGAGCTGTACCCAGCCTCCGCTAAGCTCTTGTGGTTCGACTCTATCCCAAGTAAGCGCAAGTGAGACTGGTCCTCGTTTAACGAGAGAACCAGGCTTGTGGGCCTTGGGCCTCCAGCATTAGTCACATCGTCAGCTTCTGCCCCTGATCGGTCGAGTTGCCATCGCTTCTCAGAACGCAAGCGGCTGCGAGACGACCATGGCCGACCAGGGAAGCGACCTCGGGGTGCAGCAGTACCAACTTGGCCTCCTATGGCAGCCGCGGTTGCTGATCCGCATCCCGCTGCCGCCATCATAGCTTCAAAAACAACACCGATAGCAACTTGAGGTGAGACAAGAGGGAAGGCGCGAGAAAGGGAGGGGGGACCCGCAAGGCTGCCGGGAAATGAAGTATGTCCAAGGAAAGCTTCACAGGGTAACTTGCAAATCTTTATTTAAATTATGATTGGAATTTATAGGGGTGGTGTGTGCAATGCATTATGTAATACAAGTAATAAACCCATTTGATATTAAACAAAGGACGCATTGCTCGATCATCGTTTCATTACAACCATTACGTTTATTGATAATTAACTACAAGGCCCAGCTTCCCTCCATGCAAAAAAATACACATTTTGTGAATGGCCATCTACCGCTGTACCAATATTTTTAGGCTTTTTCCTATTCCTCAGAGCGGCTTGTCCTCGTCTTTTGATATGATCATACAAATTGCACCACTATACATTATGTGCGCGCTCCTTACATGAGAGAGAGAGTCTATGCACTTAAATCAAGCTCTAAACATAATTTGAAAAGAAGAATTGAAAATATCCACAAGTCTAGTCCTATATTCTTTTGCATTGATAAGAGGAGAATTATGGTTGTATATTGTAGTAAACTTCCCTGATGAAAATTATTCACAGAATAAGACAGGCAGGTTAACAGTAATTCTGCAACTGCAAGGCACATATTTTCCATTGCAATTCACATCATCTGCACTGTCAGCAATCATAGGTGATTTACTACAAGCAAAAGTGAATTACACTGTTGAAATATATTTTAATTTAAATGCCAAAACATACGTTTCTATGTACGCTATCTGAACTACAGTACCCACAACGAACGGGGGGGGGGGGGGGGGGGGGGGGGGGCAATATGGACGTCACATCCCCCTCTTCAGAAAACTGGAGTAGGAAGCGGAAATGAACAAATTGACATTCTCTTTTGTGTGTATGTTTTGAGCTGTTGAACGTGAAGTTGTCAAGCAATTTAGAGGTATTTGACATCTATATAATTAAAGATTACAGGTAAAAGCCTCGGAAAATATTATTAATGATGTATTTTCTGTAATAGAGGACAATTGCTGTTAACATTGTAGCATATATTGTTAGCCATCCAGTACGCATTATTCTCGACTGCTTTTTCAAAACGTATCTACTAGCCTACACATTTCGCCTCAAAATACTTAAGTTCGCAAAATTGGTGTTTAAATATGTTATCGTGTCATCTGGGCAGATAGCCAGGCAAAAGTTCGGTGGAAACACAAGACTTGTTCCATTCTTATCGATAGAGGGCACCCTCGTATTTTACAGACGGGCAGTTCCATGAAGCCGAAATGTGCCAGTCTTGATCTTCAAAATACCCTCTCACTTTTATCCTCTTCCATCATACTTCAAGGTCTCTTTGAAAAGCTGTCAATACGAAGGGGGAAATAACAGGAAATCAACATGAACCTAGAGCGCCTTCCCAATGAGGAGAAACTCACCCTCTGTAGGAAATACTATTTCGGTAAGTTGGTAAGTCTGAACCACCAAGTGTTGTTTTTCTCTAATTATAAGCCACGTGACCAGGGGATTTCTGTCCCCTGGCATGGTTCAAAGAGAAAAACATTGCATGAGTTCTCCAATGTTAGTGTTTACAACGTGTGTGTGTATAAGTAATGCAAGAATCATGTAGTAATACTGTAATGACTTTCTATCTCAGGGGGATTTGCATTCCTTCCGTTCCTGTGGCTGGTGAATGTGGTGTGGTTTTTCAAAGAGGCCTTTGTAAAGCCAACATATACTGAACAACTTCAGATCAAAACATGTGAGTGTCAATCATCCAATCAGAGTCAATGTACACAGAGAAAGTGCTGTTAATTAATGTAACTCAAGATTCCTGTACAAATGATTAGTTGTCCATATTTGTTGTGGCAAATCCACATACTGGATAAATAATACATTTGTTACAGGTTGTGTGTCTTATGAGATGTAGGCCTATGATCCATGATGAGATAAGATGATCCAGCTAAAACATAAAGTTGGCTTTGTATTAGTTTAATTAACATTAGTGTAAGTATTAGTGAAAGCATGCAGTTTCTATGCAAACATGACTACAATACATTACATCTCTCTTTCAGATGTAAAGCGTTCAGGGCTGGGGTTCCTACTGTGGGTTGCAGTACTCACCACATGGATAACCATATTCCAACACTTCAGAGCAGAATGGGGTGAGGTGGGCGACTACCTCTCCTTCACCATTCCACTTGGCATTCCCTGAGACAGACAAGGCGGGGAAACAAGAAAGCTTCCTACTGTATAAAACTTTACCATGACAGAATTAATAGGCAAATCTAACATAGGTTGAAATAGTTAAATGTGTAGTTTATCTCAATGGATAACCATGGTAATTTTCAACACGTTAAATAAATTTGGAAGGTTATACAGGCGAATGGTATGTATGACAAAAATAAATAGCAAATTCATTAACTTTCTAAATTAAATGGAAGTGTATGCCTTTTTTATTTGCTGTAATAAGGTTTTGAGTTTAGATGCCAGATTGTGGTCTAGTGTGCATTTCATTAGACATTTGGCTCCTATGGATAATATGAATAGCATGAGCATAGCTTTGGATAACAATACCCAATTGGCTTTGTGTTTAATATGTCAGTATTTGTGTAACACTGCTCACAATAACAACATACTTATTCCAGATAATAATATTCATAGTATCCTTTGTACTCTGTGTAAACCATTCCAACAGTGATGAGATATTAGCCAGTAAAGTACTTTATGATTGCAGAATTATGATTTTTTTAAGTGCTTAAATGAGGTCCGCTTCTGGCCAATCTCTTAGGCGCCTATTATGAAACTCAATCCATCTGTAGCAAATGTTACCCCCCTCTTCAGGATCATGGTTGATGCCATTTTTAGGCACTCAGTCAGACTCTACTTCTATTACCAACTGACGCCATGGCAGGAAGGACATGTCACCCCACCAGCTCCAGTACTTAACAAGTCCATTGAGTCTGCCAGGGTTGTATAAGTCACACGACTGTCTGCTCTAAATGGGGTCAAGGGGCAGTGGATGTAAACCCAAATCAGATGTGTGTGTGATGGATGGTCATAAGATACCCAATCGATGAGGTGCTAAGATCTGTGACATGCTGGAGGCTTATATGACATTGTTGTGGATGTCGTGTCAGTGTAATTGTAGAACATGATGTTCACCCTGCATGTCATGATGACCTAATTATTATAAGGTCGTTTTAATCACCAGGACAAAGTGGCTCGGGGAGACTGGCCAACATTAATCACAGATTTGTTCATCCCTCTCTTTGGGATTATGATCATCTCTGTAGAAATTATAGAATTAATACAAATATTGAATCATTTTTCTTTCGAATAGAAAGACTTCCAAATAAGGCCAATGTGATTGAAGATTAGTGTGCTTAACACCTGCTTCACATTGATCAAAAGATCATTACATAAACGATGTAACAGAAAAATCTGAAGTATGTAGACCTATAAAATAAATATTGTAACATCTTAAACATTCCAGTATTTGGTCAAATATTGTTACAGGGTGTGACATTGACATTGTTTGTGACCTTGTTCAACCTCTGTTTAATAAGTGTAGGTAAAAAAAAAAAATCCTCATGCCCCAGTTGATAACCCGGGATAAACACAGTTTATGCAGTGTAGGCCTAATGGATACCATCATTCCAATTAAGCCTGTCAAAATAAAATTGCAATATTTCATCAGTTTTCAACGAATCTGTTGTAGCAATTATTGAGCAGTCCAGTCAGTTATGCAGTCTATCCCTAGAAGGAAGCGTCTGAACTGTTGCCTGGCAGAACACTGTATTGAGATTACCGCTTTTGGCAGTGTTGAATGTCAATTGCCAAATCACCAAAAAGGGCCCCTATAGGTGTCAAGGAAAACGACCATGTAAGCTTAATTAAAAAGGTGCACTATCACACGTACACTATATGATTATAATGGAGAATATAGTAACAGTTCTTCATATTTAGGTTGATATGATAGGGAGGAGTGTTCCTTAAGGCAGGTCCCCACGCTATCGAAGCATTTGATCACAACTAAAATAAAATCATAATTCCCAGGGGGTCTGGTGGTGAATCCAAAGCAAGCAGGGTGCCCCACAGCGAAGTTCCCGCCTCATTATGTAACTCCTGCTATCATAAATACAGACCTTAACTGGCACTTCCACAGTTTGTCAGGGAAAAGGGCAGAGTCAGATACACGGACGCAGCAATCCATCCTATTGGCAGTCAGAACATAATAGGACTTGCAGGCATCTCATAACGGTAAGTGCTAACGACTCTACGTCTCAAACGGGATTTTACACGGTGACCCTTCCCAGCAACAATTTGAAAGGTCTTTGAGGTTCAAGCGTATTCGGTATTATTTACAATATTCCAGATTTGACAAGGACTATAAAAACCATCGCTGTAGTCTTTACGAATCAATCACTTTCTGAACCTCCGCAGTGAAGAAGCGGATGGATATATTATAGTTTAATTATTTCTTGCTTCATTCTAACAACTTCTATTAGGCTAATAGTTTCTCGAATAGTCCAATAAATGTAGGTCTGTCATTTTTCCCATGTGCGATTTCTTCCTGTGGCCTAGAATATTCGTAACATCCCCGGCCCATACTGGTGTGAAAGGCTGTGGTAATCACTGCATATTTTTTTTATTTTTTACCTCAGACGCGAAATGGACTTCGATCTGCCACCCACTTTTCCAGCCAGCGGTATCGCATGGGAGAGGGTCCTGCCGCCTCTTCTTCCCGGGCTGAACGGGACATTCGGGCTGTACTCATTCACACCGTCGGAGCTGCTCACCCCAGTGACGGAGCAAACTGGCTCTGCACAGGTAGGTTTATTCCCGTTACACTGCACGCATGCAGTGTTCTAATTTCTCACTGATCAAACCATTTCTGGATTAATTTTTCATGACTTTGTTCTGTATCAATGAGGTAGCCTTGATTAATTAATTTTATGTTTTACTTTCTATATTCTACTGACATTTTAATGAATGCCCATTTACTGCAGGTGCTCTTGCCTTTATCATTTGAATATAATTACATAAAAGTAGATTAAACCAGCAGTAATAGAGCAGCAATAGTGTCAATTTGAGTAGTAATATTGGTATCTTCCCCTGTTGCCAGGTGTGTTGTGACCACAGTCGATTCACAGTTCAGGTTGATGTGAAACACTTCAACCCAGAGGAGCTGATGGTCAAGGTGACAGGAGACTTTGTGGAGGTCCAAGGGAAACACAAAGAGAAAAAAGTAAGCAACTACTGTGTTACATGTATTATGCAGGAGTTGTTCTCTGTTCATAATCACACTGCCATAGTGTGATGACAGACATTGAATATAGCCTGGTTGCTATGCAGTCTGTTTCTGCTTCAGACAACTACTGACCAAACAGACTGGAAACCAGGCCACTTGTTAGCCTGAAAACGAGCATTCCTCACTGACTGTGTTCACTATAACGTGTGTTTGCAGGATGGGTCGGGGCTGGTGACGCGACAGTTTAACCGGCGCTACAGGATTCCAGAGGGAGTGGACTCCATGGCTCTGGAGTCGGCTGTGTCGCCTGAAGGCATCCTCATCATATCGGCCCCTATGCTGCAGGGGGAGAACTCCAGACACCTGTCCCACTCAGAATCATGAGCATACACACCATAAGAACAAACACAATCCATAGGAACCAGTGTTGGGGGGGTAGTAGTAAACTACATGTAGTTCAACTAGTAATTTAACTACATTTTGCAGTAGCTTGGTGGCAGTTCATATCTGGTAGTTTGCTACACAGCAAAAAAAAAGTAGTTAACTACTGGAACTACACACTACTTATTTTGCAAATAGAAAACATGGGTGAAGTAGGCAATAATTTCCTTTTTCAGTATTACCCCTTTCTAATTCTCATTTGAAACAGTTGTTTAATATGCTAAATTACACTTTCTGTTAACATCTTACTCCAGAGTGATCTGTTCTTGCAATTTGTAGTCTGACATTTATAATTTAAAATAGTTTATCGCAAAGAAGTTTGCAATTTTTCAAATTAACTTTAGTTAAATAAAATAAAACAGTAGTTATGGGTATCTTAACTTCTTCCAGTGTGAAGTAATTGGTAACTTGGTAAACTGTACACACACCAAATAAGGATAGAAGCAAAAATACAGGCACGCTCTCCTCCAACAGACATATCAAACACTCACCAAGGAGCTGGTGCCTGCCTGTACCAAAACACCCATTAACTAAGCTGTCACAGCATTAAAATTAGGTTTGTACATATTAACAGGACAGATCTCTCATTTAAAAGCATCCCTCATCCTAAAGAATCCCATTTAACTCATCAATCTTAATATTTTTATGGAACCATTCATTGTAAATATGATATAAAACCATTGAAAATGTTGATTTGATTGTGTGGCGTGTCTAATGCCCTCTAAATCATGTGTAAAGGTTTTAACACTCAGATTATCAAGTATGTTCACAAAACCCAACAGTAAGGTTGTTGTATATTTAACTATTCATTGTAAAAAGAGAATTTGTTAACAAAAATAAATGCACTATATTTATTTCGGTACAAAAATAAAAATGCTGTTGAATTGATTGTTGTTTTTGTTCCATGTGTGTGCTCACCACCAGTGATCACTCTTCCTGGAATTCATCCAACAGTGAGTCCACCTCGCTGAAAGAAAAAACATCTATTTTTAGAGCATGTTCCAAGGTTGCTTCAACGCTTTGCATAGCCAAATATTATATCACTCTAGGATCCATATGTGTCTGCAATGAGAAAAAAAAGTACAATTTTACTCCAAAGACAAAACAATCAGCATAACACATCATGATTTAACAATACAGTGCATTCGGAAAGTATTCGGACCCCTTGACTTTTTCCACATTTTGTTATGTTACAGCTTTATTCTAAAATAGATTAAATCGTTTTTTCCCCTCAATCTACATACAATGCCCCATAATGACCAAGCAAAACATTTTTTTTTTTTGCAAATGTATTACAAATAAAGAGTTGAAATATGATATTTACATAAATATTCAGAACTTTCCAGTTCTCTGCTGCCAATGACTGGAACAAACTAAACAAATCTCTGAAACTGGAAACACATCTCCCTCACTAGCTTTAAGCACCAGCTGTCAGAGCAGCTCACAGATTACTGCACCTGTACATAGCCCATCTATAATTTAGCCCAAACAACTACCTCTTCCCCTACTGTATTTATTTAGCTTCTTTGCACCCCATTATTTTTATTTCTACTTTGCACATTCTTCCACTGCAAATCTACCATTCCAGTGTTTTACTTGCTATAATGTATTTACTTTGCCACCATGGCCTTTTTTTTTTGCCTTTACCTCCCTTATCTCAACTCATTTGCTGACATTGTATATAGACTTATTTTTCTACTGCATTATTGATTGTATGTTTATTTTACTCCGTGTGTAACTCTGTGTTGTTGTATGTGTCGAACTGCTTTGCTTTATCTTGGCCAGGTCGCAATTGTAAATGAGAACTTGTTCTCAACTAGCCTACCTGGTTAAATAAAGGTGAAATAAATAAATAAAAAAACTTTGTTGAAGCACCTTTGGCAGCGATAACAACCTAGAGTCTTCTTGGGTATGACGCTACAAGCTTGGCACACCTGTATTTGGTGAGTTTCTCCCATTCTTCTCTGCAGATCCTCTCAAGCTCTGTCAGGTTGGATGGGGAGCGTCACTGCACTGCTATTTTCAGGTCTCTCCAGAGATGTTCGATCAGGTTCAAGTCCAGGCTCTGGCTGGGCCACTCAAGGACATTCAGAGACTTGTCCCGAAGTCACTCCTGCATTGTCTTGGCTGTGTGCTTAGGGTCATTGTCCTGTTCTAAAAACCTGTTTTTGCTTTGTCATTATGGGATATTGTGTGTAGATTGATGCAAATATTTAATCAATCCATTTTAGAAAAAGGCTGTATACAGGGCCTTCAGAAAGTATTCATACCCCTGGATTTATTCCACATTTTGTTGTGTTACAGCCTGAATTCACAATTTGAAATATTTTTTTCCTCAACCATCTATGTTTTTAGAAATTATTCCACATTTATTGAAAATGAAATACAGAAATTTGTAGAAGAACCTTTGGCAGTGAATCTTTCTGGGTAAGTCTCTTTAAGAGCTTTTCACACCTGGATTGTGTAACATTTCCCCATTATTTGTTTCAAACTCTGTCAAATGGGTTATTGATCATTGCGAGACAATCATTTTCAGGTCTTGCCATAAATTTTCAAGTCGATTTAATTAAAAACTGTTACTCAGCCACTCAGGTACGTTGACTTTCTCCTTGGAAACCAACTCCAGTGTAGATTTGGCCTTATGTTTTAGGTTACAATCTTGCTGACAGGTGAATCGGCGTACACATCACGGACAAACTGAAATGGTCCACCCACACAGACAGCACAGCGTCTCTTCAACCTCAGGAGAAATTTGTCTCGTCACCGAAAACCCTTACTAACGTTTACAGATGCACAATCGAGAGCATCCTGTCGGGCCTGGTACGGCAACTGCTCTGCCCACAACCGTAAGGTTCTCCAGAGGGTAGTGAGGTCTGCACAATGCATCACCGGGGACAAACTACCTGCCCTCCAGGACACCTACAGCACCCGATATCACAGGAAGGCCAAAAAGGATCAAGGACAACAACCACCCGAGCCACTGCCTGTTCACCCCACTATCACCCAGAAGGCGAGATCAGTGCATCAAAGCTGGGACCTAGAGACTGAAAAACAGCTTTTATCTCAAGGCCATCAGACTGTTAAACAGCCATCACTAACAGAGTGGCTGCTGCCAACATAGACTGAAATCTCTAGCCACTTTAATAATTCATGTAATAAATGTATCATTTGTCACTTTAAACAATGCCACTTTATATAATGTTTACATACCCTACATTACTCATCTCATATGTATATACTGTACTCTAAACCATCTACTGCATCTTGCCTATGCCGCACGGCCATAGCTCATCCATATACAGTGCCTTGCGAAAGTATTCGGACCCCTTGAACTTTGCGACCTTTTGCCACATTTCAGGCTTCAAACATAAAGATATAAAACTGTATTTTTTGTGAAGAATCAACAACAAGTGGGACACAATCATGAAGTGGAACGACATTTATTGGATATTTCAAACTCTTTTAACAAATCAAAAACTGAAAAATTGGGCGTGCAAAATTATTTATGTTTGAAGCCTCAAATGTGGCAAAAGGTTGCAAAGTTCAAGGGGGCCGAATACTTTCGCAAGGCACTGTATTTATATGTACATATTCTTATTCATTCCTTTACACTTGAGTGTATACAAGGTACTTGTGAAATTGTTAGATTACTTGTTAGCTATTACTGCACTGTCGGAACTAGAAGCTCAAGCATTTCGCTACACTCGCAATAACATCTGCTCACCATGTGTATGTGACCAATACAATTTGATTTGAATTAATCTCCCAGTGTCTGGTGGAAAGTAGACTGAAGCATGTTTTATTCTAGGATTTTGCCTGTGTTTAGCTCCATTCAGTTTATTTTATTCTGAAAAACTCCTCAGTCCTTAACGATTACAAGCATACCCATAACATAATGCAGCCACCACTATGCTTGACAATATGGAGAGTGTTACTCAGTAATGTGTTGTATTTGCCCCAAACATAGCACTTTGTATTCAGGACAAAAATATAATTTCTTTGCCACATTTTTTGCAGTTTTACTTTTTAATACCTTATTGCAAACATGATGTATATTTTGGAATATTTTTATTCTGTACAGGCTTCCTTCTTTTCACTGTCATTTAGGTTAGTATTGTGGAGTAACTACAATGTGGTTATTTCCTATCACAGCCATTAAACTCTGTAACTGTTTTAAAGTCACTATTGGCCTCATGGTGAAATCCCTGAGCGGTCTCCTTCCTCTCCGGCAACTGAGTAAACAAGGACACCTGTATCTTTGTAGTGACTGGGTGTATTGATACACCATCCAAAGTGTAACTAATAACTTCACTATGCTCAAAGGGATACTCAATGTCTGCTTTTTTTCTTCCTCTTTGTTTACCCATCTACCAATATGTGCCCTTCTTTGTGAGGCATTGGAAAACCTCCCTGGCCATTGTGGTTGAATCTGTGTTTGAAATTCACTGCTCAACTGAGGGACCTTAAAGATAATTGTATGTGTGGGGTATATAGATGAGGTAGTCATTCAGAAATCATGTTAAACACTATTATTGCACACAGATTGAGACCATGCATATGTGACTTGTTCAGCACATTTTTACTCCTGAATTTATTTAGGCTTGCCATAACAAAGGGGTTGAATACTTAACGCAATACATTTTTCAGCTTTTAATTCATTTGTAACAATTTCTAATAACATAATTCCACGTTTGACACTATGGGGTATTGTGTAGGCCAGTGACAAAAAAAATCTCTAATGAATCCATTTTAAATTCAGGCTTTAACACAAAATGTGGAAAAAAGTGAATAGTTTCTGAAGGCACTGTAATTACCCTGAAAATATATTAAGTTCATTATCTTAATGAGTAATGGAAAGGTCAATGAAATAAATGACGAAGGATGTACTGTATCTAGGGAACATATACCAGTTCTTTACCTGATTTGCTCCTTCACCCATCCTCTGCTGCCTTAAGACATTCAGTAAGGGGTCGTCTTTAAACTCTTGCTCGTCTGAATCTTAAGGGGGAAAAAATACGCAGTTAAAATGTCACTGTGCAGATAACAAAAGTAACTTTAGGAGCAGTTGATTACATGACCGATTATTTTTGTTCTAACTTTAGTTACTTTCCAGCAAAGCTATGCCAGGTGGTCATAATATGTTATATTAGATCACATGTTAATTGTACAAAGGTATAAATAGCCTGAAATGTACACATGAACAAGGTGAAGTAAAAACCAATAACTGTCACTGGTCCACACTGTCAATGTACTCCTGTAACAGAAGACTATGGCATCACTCAATTGTTATGCTGCCCTATATAGTTAGCAAAAGACCCCTTTAGCATTTAGGGCAAAATCCTAACTTATTATTTAGAGTAAGTAATGCATGTATAGAAATGAGATTTTCAGGAAAAAGTTTGTTTGGATTCAGTCCCGGTGGAACTTGACTGGAGGCTATATATATACACACACTGTATTATACGGCCAGAGTCTATTCCACCTCTGCTACCTAGAGAGTTAAGGTCAGCAGTCCCCACTGCACCAGGCAGTCTCACCTTCAGCCTCCTGCAGCAGCTGAGCTACGACCTCCCGGGGCTGCTGTGCACTGGGAGGCAGGGCGGGGGACTGTGGGGGCGCATATCTGGGAGTCAGAGGACACAGGGGTTCTGGGCGGGTCCGGGGAGTCCATGGTCGGTAACATTACCTCTGAAACTACCTGCCAAGGTAAATTAATATGCTTTACTCATCTAATATCTTTATCTAAATTAAACTAACCTGGATAAATTAATAAAGTAAATGAATATTATTGTAACAATGAAAAATGTATAACTGTCTTTCTTCAATGTATTAATGGTATCTAGCATCGGTGATGCTGATGACTCACGGTGTTAACTGACCTGTCCCAGGGTAATGTGTATGGGAGAGGGTGATGGAGCACGATCTCCAGGGCGGCCCTCTCTCACTACCCCTGGCCTGCTTTCCTGTTGCCCCCGCCTCTGCTGGGCTCCTCTCTCCATGGGGTGACCCTGTCTTTACATCTGGTGCTGTGTTGGCTCACACTCCAATCTGTATAGCTGGGCCTCTCAGCATGGTCGGCATCACCAACGTGATGCGAGCAAGGCGAAGAGACAAGGCGGTGGTGAAGAGGACTCATGTTTACTAGTGGGCTCCTCAGTGGAGGTGTCTGTGGAGCTGAACTGGGCTTTGGGCTGCCTGATGGCCTGGTTGGCCCTAGAGACCCCCCTCCTCTTTGGGTTCCTCTGGTGGCTGGGTGGAGGGGAGAGGGGCTGAGTGGTATAAGGAACGATGTCACAGAGGAGGTGCATGTGGGGACAGACCGGGGTATCCGGCTGCAACTTGGAGACGGTGGGGCTGGAGATGGGGAGGGCAGCTGCAGAGGAGAATGGTCCATGGGGGACACTGGTCTCCTGGGGGGCTGGGGTGAAGGAGCAGTGGAATATGCAGGGTGGGGATTCCGCTGTACCTAACGAAGGGAAATAAATCAAATTATCTGTGATTAGCTAAATGCATTGGAAAATCCTACCACACAATAGCAGACATTTCAAAGAGACTTCAAAACATATTTCTAATAGCAGGTGTAGTAGACAGGAGGGTAAGTACCTTGTGTGCCTGCCAGCTGACAGAGTGCTGATGAAGGGTGCGAACCTGATGTGGGTGTGACCACCGACTGGCCTGCTCCATCTTCCTCCTCAGGCGCCACTGAAACAGGATGTCCTCCTCTGGGCGAGTGCATGGGTCAGGGGGACCAACCACAGACAGTTTTTGGGCACAGTTCCAGCATAGAGGTCTGCTGAGCTTAGGTTCCCCACAACTTGAGGAAGCGGTTGCACAAGAAGAGTTATTGCAATATGTGTGAGAATAAAGAAAGTTGCAAAAGGAAACTAAATGGTGACCATGAGAAATGAGGGACGTGGCAAGAGCACAGAATAACAGTGGCTCTGGGAGTTTGAAAAAGCAATATAATGTGGTTGAGACCAGGGAAATTCATGCAAATCAGATGTTTTGAACTTCCCAACCCACATGACTCACCAGTGGTTGAGTTGATAAGACTGGTAATTATAGGCCTTCGGACTGGCTCATCTATGCTCACAGGGGAGGACAAATTGGAGCAGCCCAGGCCCTCAGAGCTGATGAGGATATATCCACTACTGAGTGAGTGCTCACTGAAAACATAACTTTTTTTTTTGTAAGACTAATCCAATTCTCCACATTGCAACTGATTGAATTACATTTAATTGACCCCAACCCCATTCCTCCCAGCATATCCACCTTCTGTGTAGCAGTCTACTGGCCTTCTCCTGTAGCTGCAGTATCTCGGAGTCTCCAAGGTCACCGTGAGAGGAGTCTGACAGGCCCTGACAGGGCATCAGAAAGAGAGGCCAGTGAGTGCATCAGAGGCATCATCTCCTGTCACCATTTCTATCACCAACATTCTAGAACATTCACAATGTTGTGTAACTGTGAGCCCTCAGCGGGTTTCGTTTTGAAAACGCTTTATGGATCAGTTCTATAAAAGCTCACGTCAGTTGCATTGAGTTTAGCTCATTCCCTCAGGGATATGCAGCAAGCTGGATATGGAGCGGTGTTTTGACCAGAAGGGGTATCAACAAAGTCATCAAACACAGTTGCATAATCAAAGGGAACAGCTTCTGACTAGTTCACATAAACACATTGGTTGGGCAGGACATGTCGTCTGGTGTTGGTATGCAAATATTTATGAGGAGAGGCACTCTGCATGTGTAGTCTTTCTTCCAATAGATCTCAGCCATTCTGGCTCTTGCACACTTGACAGGATTACATAAACCTGTCCAATACATCTCAAACACAAACTCTTAACAAAACATAGCATGAACAGAACAATGCTGTTCCAATTAACACCACTAGATGGCTACACTGACCCCACCAATTCAATGTACACTTGTAACAACAAGGTTCATCACACACCATGGCACTAAGATCAAGGAGTCCCCTGCATGGGGAGAGGGTTGTGCCATGCCAAAACTACCCAACTGGACTGAGGGTGGTGGCTGAGTCTTTTCTAAGGGAAAGGCCTGTGTACATAAAGAAATAGGGAATTAATAAGAAATTGTATTTTACTGTTTATACACACAGCATATTTATTTACATACTGGATTCTTGATATATCTCACTAATATAGCTACTGCTGTACATATTCATCCAGTGTATAGATTTCATTTTGATGGTGCTATCTGGGTTGTTAGATGGATTTGTCCTTACATTCTTGATTTCTTTCCTTTAAACATTTTTTTTTAATTGTTTGACATTTTACTGCATTGTTAGGAGCTAGTAACATAAGATTTTCGCTGCACCCGCTATAACACCTGCTAAACTGTGTACACGACCAATAAACTTTGATTTGAAATGCAGAGCAGAGCAAGACAGTTGGTCAAATGCATCACAACGGTCACTAGATTCCTTGTTTTATCGAGCCAGCAAAACTTTTCATGAGTTTCAATGAGATGTAAAGAACAATGAATGAGCCAAGTGAAGTATCTTTGTCAGTGGTTTGAGTGGGTGTAGAACTGGAGGGTAGAGGGGAGGAGGACAGCCACCAGAAAGGCTGCTGGCCCTCTCCCACCATTGCCAACGTCTGCAGACGTTCCTCTCGACTCTGCGGCCTTCCGTGACGAAAGCGTTCAATGTTCCTGGAAATAGGAATTATTGTAGTTATTAATGAGGCATGTAAAGGGCATAACACCATAAAGCAATACAAAAATCCTATATTCGTCACCTGCAAGCTTATTGTGGATATCATTATACACACTACAATGAAGACATACATGAGGATGCAGGGTCACAAATGCTGTATGACACGTCACAAATAAAACAAATCACCATTATGTAATTCTAGAAATAGAATTAAGCATACTTTACCAACACTGAATCTTCCTGCTCTCCTCCCCCAGTGGAAACCAGGGACTTTCCCGATGTTGGGTCCTATGCCTGTGTCTGTGTCTGTGTTCGGGGAGGCGGCAGTGTTGACCGGGGAGGACACAAGATCAGTGGAGGGCCAGGACTCTTAAAAACTAGGCTGGGCCTAGTGGCAGGAGGAGGACAGAGGACAAAGTGGTTGGCTGCCCCAAGGAAGCACGGGTCCTCTGGGCTCAGTGAGTGTGTCTGGAGAGGAGGAGGGCTAGACAGCTGGGCAAGGCCAACAGGGTTCAGGGTCTAAGACAAACCAGGAAAAAAAGTTAGTTTGATCAGGAGACTATACTGACAATACATGTATTTACTGTATTGGAGTATGTGTATTTGGAAAAGACCCCGACAGCCCCATAGTTCAGTTCTTACGGTTTTCCTCTGTTGCTTTGGAAGCTTCTTGGTGCGTGAGGGGTTGTAAATGTGTTTTTCCCAGAGGTGGGTCTGGCGGAAAGGGGTTGTTCCTTGTGAACAGAGCAGCACCACTAAGAGAGCAAGAGACAAAAGATGACCATTTTCATTGTGGTAAAAAAAAACACATCGTTCTGGTTTTGAAAACGGTAGTTCTGCATTAATTTTTATTTGTTCCACGTCTCACCTGGATTTCATGTTGACAGTACCACCGGCACCAACTCACACAATGGGCAGCGAAGTGTTATAGCCCACATGTAGACTACTCTTTGCTATAATCATAGGATGAGACAGTGTTAAAGTGTGTGTCAGGTAAATAGCTAGCACACATGCATTTGATTTAACAAGAGAGTGAAAAGAGCACTGCAAAACGTTTTCCCTGTAACTTAGCTAGCTAACAGCATTGCAGTTTACAACTAGTTTGTTCATTTAGAAAGGCTAGATCACTGACACCATTAACGTATTAACTTTTTAAAAAGCACGTATTTTCCATGTAAATGTTACTTGAGCATCTCGATTTGATCACTGCCTGGGTTGATTCAATGAAAGAAAAACACACTGTGCCTTCCGGGTTTTTATCTGGCTTGGACTTGTGTCAGTTACCAGGCAACCAAACGGCTAAATAAAATAGTTAGATTAGAAAAATATGCATAGTCTATACAATTAGTTATACTTTTCTACATGTTACATTCCTCGTAGGATAACTTTTTACTCAATGATTTGACAGATTCGATAATGTTGAGTTGATCTTTTCCGAGAACATCATTATCGACAACAATCGATTCTGGCCAATCTACAGAAAGTTGGTAAGTGACAGACATCGATCTGGACCAATGATAGTCGTGTAGTCGACTCCGCATTGCCCAACCAGCAGAAAGGAAACGACCTGCGCGCGGAAGAGGAAAGTCTACTGAAACAAATCCGACCACCGCGCTAACCAGGCAGCTAGCTAGCTAGTTGTTGGAGGGTAACAAAACTACGTTCTATGTATAGATACGTGGCCTTTAGACATTAATTCGACAATAATGTTCTGCTGATGAAAAGTGATGTATCAAATAGACACAAGTCGAATAATGCGGCTACACACGCGTATTCAAGAAAAGACTGCTTCAATTTGCTAACGTTAACTAGCTACTTAGGTTCGGTATCCAGGCACAACAACAGTGTCCCCTTGGGTCATTTAACGTTAATATCTAGAAACATTTTGAATCAGTGTTTTCCCTTATATAATCAATTTATCAAGCTTGTCGTTGTAGCTAGCTACCAACTAACTTGTATTTTATCTTTGTTTGGGGGATTTCTGAATGTCAGTGTGAACGGGTAGATCATGCATCACGTCAAGATCAAGACTGAGAAGCCAGGTGAGAGCTTGAACATTTCAAAACCAAAAACCCATTCAGCTGACGATATAGTGGTACCTAACACTATCTACTGGAATTATTATATCTCTCCTAAGTAAAGTCGACTGTTTATTTATATATGACAGATGCAGAGGGGAGTGGTGCACGCAGCCGACTAGATGCAGTATTACAGGGGCTGGTAGAGAAGAGTGACAGTGAGAGGTTGGTGTTTTTATTTTATTTGTGAAGATGCAGTACATTAACTGGCTTGACATTGAAACGTACAGCTTCAGGAACTTTTCATTTTCCTCTAATCAAGCTTAGGTGATGGGAAATGCTGTTTTTGCTGTTTTACAGGGAGCAAAATGAAGACGAGACAAAGATGGCAGAAGAGTCTCTGAGCAAGTATGGCCATTTTTTTTCTCTTTCTTTTCTGGTATTTTTTTTTTATATTAAAAGAAGTATGCTATTTAGACTTACTCAATAGCCTATTGTGGTTCCGTTAGTCCCACTACTTCTGTAGTAATTCCGATTGCCTATTTCTTCCATAGGGATGTGTCTCCATCTTCTGCTGGGAAGCGGTAAGTATTATTTGATTTTTTTAAACACATCTGACTGTGTGGCTGTTAGACACTGACAGGCCTTGACCTGTCCCCTTTCCCTTGTTGTTGATGTCATAGGCCATCGTCACGGTTTCCACAGCACCGGAGAAAGAAACGGAAAGAGATGGATGATAGCTTAACAGAGAGCAACCAACATAAACAAAGTAAGTCTGCTGCAGATGTCAATCCCCTGCCAAACACAGATAGTTTGACTTTTAAAAACCTTTTGTCTCTCACTCACTGACTCTACCGTTCAAGCTCTAGATATTCACCTACATGTACAATCATTTGTTCTCCTCCCTCTCTGCTAGATGCCTACATTATCAAGTTGTTTGACCGCAGTGTGGACCTGGCCCAGTACACCACCAGTACCCCACTTTACCCCATTTGCCGGGCCTGGATGAGGAACAACCCGGCAGTGAGAGAGAGAGCTGCATCCCCAAGCCCCCCACACAGCATGGGGGAAGAGGAGGTAAGCTCACACCCAAAAAGCAGGACAAAGATGCCCACAATGTGGGCATAAATATATTTTTCAATAGAGCTCTCTGTTCAGTATTTGTTTTCACCTGCATCTTACCAGGCTGCAGACATGCTCAATGGTAAGGGACAGAATGTGTATCGCCTCCCTCCGCCCACCACCTGTCCTCTCAACCCTTCTGGAGATCCTGTCAATCTGAGGATCCCATCCACAGAAAAGCCTATCGTCAGCAAGGTACTGTATAACATCTACTACGCCTAGCCATCACTTTCATATTTGCCACAGTAAAACGGTTGATTGAAACAATCTGTCTGTCTTTGTCACCAGTCTACAGATACAGCTCTTGTCTCTGGTCCCCTCATATACAACCACATAGAACGCTGGAAAAAGATAAGGCAAAAGTAAGTCCAAGGCATCTAAATAATCACAAAAGCTAACTTAGTTGACATGGATAGATTGGGGAGTCGAATATCAACTATTGATCCGAATGTAATCTTGATTGGAAAAAAAGTTTATACAAATTCTGTCAGTAAACATTGTTTATCTAGCTGCGATCAATCTTAATATACATAACTGTGTTCAGATGGAAAGAAGCGTCCAACAAGAATCAGCTAAGGTATAGCGAGAGCATCAAGATCCTGAAAGAGATGAAGGAAATGTACGACCGCTAGCTGGGAATCCTCCAGGTAGTATCCCACAGCAGAGGGAGGAGAAAAGAATAGAGCAGGTAGGAGCTACGAGGAAGTCATCTACCCCAGGACGCTGCCCTAGTCCTCTCCCCAAGGAGGCCATTGCGTGTGACAATGTCAGAGGAGCCTCATGGAGCCCATTTTTACCATATACTGCCACATTTAAGGACCCAAAGTCCTCGTTTTGAAAATGTAGCAATACTTCCAGCAAGTTGATGCTTCTGGTGGGCCCAAGTTCACCTGTGACTGGTGTATTGGGATTCTTGGATAATAATTACATTAACGTTTTTTGTCATATTACAGAATATCTGGTAATGCATTATATAGTCTGTTGTTGATCCCACAATGTGTCATGAAACGTTTGTAAACAGGTTAAGTAGTGTACAACATTTGTCTAAATTCTGGGATACTCTAAATCAATTCCAATGGTAAATATTTGTTTTAGGATCACCAGTTTCCCAGACAAGCAGTGCCCTTGGGAATATTTTTTTTTGCATAGATGTTCAAAAGAAAAGTCTCACACACGTCTCCCTAATTTAAAGTAAGTAAACTGTGTAAAAAAGTTATAAACTATTGAGCTATTGTAATTTATTTATCGCTATAATAAATCTGCCAGAGTGCTGTTTTTACAGTTGATTGATTTCTGAAATGTAATTCGAAGGATTTCTCTACAGCAGTTATTTTGGGAGAGGGTTTTTCCAGAGGGATCTTGTCATCTGCAGGTCAGAAACACAGTCCACATGGATGAAATAAGGTCCAAGATATTGATCACATACAGGCAATAAATGTTCAGTTTGTTTTGGATCACAAAGGAATGTCGTCTGAAGTTAAACCTTTATCTGACCAAAGAAAAACACTTACGAAGAGTCCTTTTAGGAGTCAACTCTTTTATATTAGCTACAAGAAAAATATAAACACAGAAATTAATAAATGATCGTAGGAGTTTTTTTTAAAACATTTTTGATACCAAAATACCTTCAGTTAATCGATCCGTCTGGTCGAACAGTCTTGTAAGATTTTGAAATTAGAGGTTTAGGAGTGTTATTGTCTATTTGTGTGTGATAATGTCCCCATCATTTCCCTATAACGTCAACATAGCATCCCCATAATTTTCCCATAACATCAAAATAAGGTCCCCATAACTTCAACATAACATCACTATAACATTAGAAGTTAAATCCGTTAACTGCATTTGCATTACTTGCACTTTTGAGGTTTTAGGCTGGGTATCTGTAAAGCACATTGTGACAACTGATGTAAAAAGGGCTTTATAAAATACATTTGATTGATTTGATTAATACCACCATGAAAACCACAACTACTGACCATTTCAGGTTTCATAACTACAGTATAGATAGTCAAATTACACTAATACAGATGTACTAGCCCTGTCTTTTGAAGACATCTCACACCTCGGTTTCCACTTTACCATCAGACTGGTCACCAGTGAGGCGTAAATGTCCTTCTCTGGAGTCAGAGACTTAGACTTAACGGGAGAGATGGGAGCGCATTGATGACACAAAGTTCATCCCCTGGTCCTCTGGAAAAGCGTTCTCGAATACAACCAGCACGGACTGACGCATCTTCTTCTGGAACTCGTCACACATGAATACGTACAGGATGGGGTTCAGGCAGCTTTTGAGGAAGGCCAGGCTAGCGGACAGGGGAATTCCAATATGTACGACCAGGTTGAGGCCTGTGCTGCCATTTGTCATGATGTCCAGAAACTGTAAGACGTGGAAGAGCAACCAGCAGATGAAAAAGGCCAGGACAACGGAGACGATGATCCGGAGGGATCTGCACGTTTTTCCTCTCAAGGCGCCTGGTGCGTATCCATATGGCAATGTAAGAGGCTATGGTGACCAGGAAGGGGATGAGAAAGCCCAGCAGGAAGCGGAACACAACCATTTTCCTGTAGGTGGAGTAATCATGGCAAAATTAATAACCGCATATTGTCCTATTACCATAGTGCATGATCTGCCGAAAGATGGTGAACGGGAGGCTGCAGACCAATGAGGCTAACCAGATCCCCACACAGATGACCTCGGCCTTACATGGCGTGCACTTGTTATGGGCCCACACAACCACCCACATGGACAGACAGCGGTCCAGGCTGATAGCCGCCAGGAGGAAGATGCTGGCGAACATGTTGAAGGTTACATTTTGGTAATTTGTTAGCCCAGTTTTTATACATTTCCCACCTATGACCAAGTAGGACTTGAAACAAATAAAGTAATTAGATTTATAGAAGACATTTAGTACATGACTTCGCCCTCATATGGTCTTTATTCACACAATGCAACAATTCTAATGCATATGAGTTTCTAAAAAAGTATGAGATGACATTAGGAATTGCATGTTTGTCATGACACTACTTCTACAAATGAAGCATAAGTCTGAATGAAAAGTTAAAGCATCTGAGGTCAGAGATCAAAAGGGTAGAAAATAAGACTAAAGCGTCTTACCCATTTCCATCCTATTCTCTATAGCAATGAATATCATCCACTCTCTCCCACCACAAATGAAACAGCTCTCTCTCACGTGCGCACTGTTGCACTCTTCCTCCCTCCCTTTCTCTCCAAACATCCTCTAAGTTTAAAGTGCCTTTAGTCAGTATTTAGTCAGCCACCAATTGTGCAAGTTCTCCTACTTAAAAAGATGAGAGAGGTCTGTAATTTTCATCATTGCTTTATATTAAGAAAACCAGACAGCACAATTGTTTTTTATTATTGTCGGAAAAGCAGGGAGCTCTCCAACACTCAGACATAATTTACAAACAAAGTATGCGTGTTTAGTGAGTCCGCCAGATCAGATGCAGTATCCCTGGTTATCCCTATTCTCTTGATAAGGTCAGGACAAAATGTAATGAGTACTTCTGGGTGTCAGGGCAAATGTATGGAATAAAAAGTACATTATTTTATTAAGGAATGTAGTGAAGTAAAAGTTGCCAAAAATAATAAATGTCAAAATAAAGTACTGATACCCCCAAAAAGTACTTAAGTAGTACTTTAAAGTATTTTTTACTTAAGTACTTTACACCACTGCAGCCATGTCCTACTCTGCTATCTGCATTATCAATCATCAACGCTGTTCAGTATGGAGCGCAGTTCACAATGCATGCATCTCATCATGGTAACTTTTTTTTTCTTGTGAAAGGTAGGACTACTTTTGCCTCAACATAGCCTATGCTACAGCAATATAAGGTCTGAATGCAGTCCAATTTACACTTCTCCATCTGGATTTCGGGGGCGATGCATTTTGTAAATTGCAGCTGCAGAGTTTTAAAACAGCCTATCACTTGAATATCGTTACTTTAAGTCAGTGCGTTTGCAAACACTGCCTTTCTCGCTCCATCAATTCCATTCAAATTGCATCCAAAAATAGATATGCCTAATCCTGGTCAAGATTGATATATGCTGTACAGTGCACTCGGAATGTATTCAGACCCCTTGACTTTTTCCACATGTTGTTATTTTACAGCCTTATTATAACATTTATAAAATTGTTTTCCCCCCCTCATCTACACACACTACTCCATAATGACAAAGCAAAAATATATATATATATATTTTTTTATGTTTGCACAAAAAAAATTCTCTCAAATTCACAAATATTCAGACCCTTTACTCAGTACTTTGCTGAAGCACCTTTGGCAGTGATTACAGTCTCCAGTCTTCTTTGGTATGACACTAAAAGCTTGGCACACCTGTATTTGGGGAGTTTCTCCCATTCTTCTCTGCAGATCCTCTCAAACTCTGCCAGGTTGGGTGGGGAGTATCGCTGCACCAGCTTTTTTCTGGTCACTCCAGAGATGTTCAATCGGGTTCAAGTCCGAGCTCTGGCTGGGCAACTCAAGGACATTCAGAGACTTGTCCCGAAGCCACTCCTGCGTTGTCTTGGCTGTGTGTTTAGGGTTGTTGTCCTGTTGGAAGGTGAACCTTCGTCCCCAGTCTGACAACCTGCTCCAGAGCGCTCAGGACTTCATCAAGGATCTCTGTACCTTGCCCCGTTAATCTTTCCCTCAATCCTGACTAGTCTCCCAGTCCCTGCTGGTGAAAAACATCCCTGCAGCATGATCCTGCCACCACCATGCTTCACTATAGGGGTGGTGCCAGGTTTCCTCCAGACATGACGCTTGGCATTCAGTCCAAAAAGTTCAATCAGACCAGAGAATCTTGTTTCTCATGGTGTGAGAGTCCTTTAAGTGCCTTTTGGCAAACTCCAAACAGGCTGTCGTGCCTTTTACTGAGGAGCTTCTGTCTGGCCACTCTACCATAGAGTCCTTATTGGTGGAGTGCTGCAGAGATGGTTGTCCTTCTAGAAGGTTCTCCCATCTCCACAGAGGAACTCTGGAGCTCTGTCAGAGGGACCATCAGGTTCTTGGTCACTTCCCTGACCAAGGCCCTTCTCGCCTGATTTCTGAGTTTGGCCGGGCGGCCAGCTCTAGGAAGAGTCTTTGGGTTCAAAACTTCTTCCATTTAAGAATGATGGAGGCTACTGTGTTCTTGAGAACCTTCAATGCTGCAGAAATGTTTTGATACCCTTCCCCAGATCTGTGCCTCAACCCAAACCCATCTCGGAGCTCTACAGACAATTCCTTCGACCGCATGACTTGGTTTTTGCTCCGAGATGCACTGTCAACTGTGGGACCTTATATAGACAGGCGTTTGCCATTCCAAATCATGTCCAATCAATTGAATTTACCACAGGTGGACTCCAATCAATTTGTAGAACCATCTCAAGGATGATCAATGGAAGCAGGATGCACCTGAGCTCAATTTTGAGTTTAATAGCAAAGAGTCTGAATACTAAATAAGGTATTCCTGTTAATTTGTAATAAATTAGCAAACATTTCTAAATCTGTTTTTACTTTGTCACTATGGGGTATTGTGTGTAGATGACGATTTTTTATATAATCCAGTTTAGAATAAGTCTGTAACGTAACAAAATGTAGACAAAGGGAAGGAGTCTGAATACTTTCCGAATTCACTAATAATTCATAATTTTGCACGCCCAATTTTTCAGTTTTTGATTTGTTAAAAAAGTTTGAAATATCCAATAAATGTTGTTCCACTTCACGATTGTGTCCCACTTGTTGTTGATTCTTCACAAAAAAATACAGTTTTATATCTTTATGTTTGAAGCCTGAAATGTGGCAAAAGGTCGCAAAGTTCAAGGGGGCCGAATACTTTCGCAAGGCACTGTATATGTCAGCCTGCAAATTATACACATTTTAAAATAGGCCATATTATATTTTCAAATATAATTGTGACTTTGTAGGCCTCATGTCCTGCACCAGCATCACATTCTCTCCCAGCTTCATGTTTTGAACGAGGTCTGTAATTCCAGTCCTTATAATACAATACAGTATACTATTACAGTCCACACTCAAAAAGATTAGGCTACTGGAGCTTGTTTCCTTTATTTACCCAAGAGAGCATGTATTCATCTATTGGCTTTTATGTTTTTGTGTCATGTGCGGTAGCCTATATCATAAACAATGTATTATATAATGGCACGATCAGTTGGGCTTTTTTGGGCTTGGGATCATAAAATGTCTTTGATGTATGGCTCATCAGTCTTGGATGTTCATGCTGATCAAAACTCTAATCAAATCCAGGCATTTATATTCTTTATATATTTTAGAATGGCACTTCTGGTTATGGCATGAAATACCGGGTTCGTCATGTGACAAGTCATAAAATACCAGGAAAATATGTAACCCTGGTATGGCTTGGTTGCTTGACATATGTTTTTTAATTCTTTCCATATTTGCTGTCTGGGGAAAAGTTTTGGGGAAAAAAGCTTTACTTTCCCCAGGACAGTTCACACATTTAAATAAATAAATAAACAACCGTGCCAAATGTGTTTTAGTAAGACTCTAAGGGTTACTATTAATGAATGCTCCGTTTTTGTTGTATGTGTGTGTTTTGTTTTGTTGATGATTATGTTTTTCCTGAGTGGTCTCTCGGCACTGTTTTGACTTCAAACAGAAACAATTTCATTATACAACTTTAATTGAATGCATCTTTTTCAGTTACATTGAAAACAATAAGACGGTGGCAACACAGTGAGCGGCTGTGCATGAGACAGGTTGAAATGTCACTTGCTGATGGGAAAGCCTGTATGACATCAAACACTCATCTATGGGACCACTGTTTGCAGGAAGAAGAGTTTGTGTGCGGAGACATGGCTGCTATTGCAGCTGGGGTCCACTGTGACTAGTTGGAAGCGACGGTCTGGTCAATCCAGCCACGCAGGTAGGCGACACGGGAGTAGACGGCAGGGGTACTGATGTTACAGTTGCTGGTGCCCCAGGACACGATGCCCACCTGAAACCACACACCACTGCTCTGACACACCAGAGGACCGCCAGAATCACCCTGGAGATGGAGGAGAGGTTAGGAGCACTGGCACTGGTGGAGATTATTGTAATAGGGGATGAGTGGTGGCCTATCTGACTTCCATTGTCATGCCATTGCCAGAGAATTTGGTTAAACAAATCTGTATCTGGCTGCTTTAAGATGGTGCGTGTGTTGGGGGAAAGGTTATTGCCGGGCGGAATGATACCAGAGTGATTAGAGAGAAATGTTCAGAAACTGACTGGAGAAAGGTAACCTCAACTTGCTCCAGGAGTACAGTAAGTTACCTGGCAAGAGGACACTCCGGAGGCTCCGGCGCAGATCATGGCGTCAGTGATCCTGTTCTGGCCCCAGTACTGCTTGCACTGAGCAGGGCTCAGCAGAGGAAGGGCCACCTGCTGGAGGATACGGGGGCTTGCTGGGGACGGGGATCAGGGGACATGGTTAGTAAGGAGCTTAGTGCTCTAATGAAAGCTGAGGTGGAAACATTGGCATCCATTTGCACATACTCTTGTATTAACTGTAAATCTATCATGTATCAATAATGGTTCAGTAGCTTGTGTGGCCACTCACAGGTGGTGCCAGTCTTGCCCCAGCCAGTGGTGACACAGCGGGTTCCAGAGGGGAAGGAGGTGCTAGAGGTGGCCAGGCACACAGGGGACACGCGGGCGGTGATCTGGACGGGGGAGGACAGCTTCAGCAGGGTCACGTCGTTGTTAAAGTTCTGGCTGTTGTAGTAGGGGTGGGTGATAGCCTACAGGGATCAAGGAAAGTTGTAGACACATAGTGAAGTGATTCATCTTCGAAAGTGAACAGAATCTCAGAACTCTGGTAAAACCTATGAAGCAGGCAGGCATGTTGTGGTTAAGTGAGTGGATCTCTCCCCAGGCTCCTGGACTTACCCTGGAGATGCTTTTGACCTGGATCGGCTCAGCATTGGACTGACGATCGTGCTCTCCCAGGATCACATGGTGACGGCCAGGACTGGAGAGAGAGAAAACCGATTACAGTGTGTATGAATGAACACAGCTCATCTGAGTGAAACTAAGAGGAATGTAATATGTACTTATGAACATGGTGCTAATAAAGCACTATGGAATTAAATGCACTTACGTGACACGGCAATGGGCAGCAGTGACAACCCAGTTCTGGCTGATTAGGGAGCCTCCACAGAAGTGGAATCCAGAGGCATCCTGAAGGAGAAAGGGAGAGGTGGAAGACAGTATATAGTATCGGTCTGACCATAATGTGAAGACAGTAGATAGATAGTATGGGTCTGACCATAATGTGAAGACAGTAGATAGATAGCATTGGTCTGACCATAATGTGAAGACAGTAGGTAGATAGTATGGGTCTGACCATAATGTGAAGACAGTAGATAGATAGTATGGGTCTGACCATAATGTGAAGACAGTAGATAGATAGTATGGGTCTGACCATAATGTGAAGACAGTAGATAGATAGTATGGGTCTGACCATAATGTGAAGACAGTAGATAGATAGCATTGGTCTGACCATAATGTGAAGACAGTAGATAGATAGTATGGGTCTGACCATAATGTGAAGACAGTAGATAGATAGCATTGGTCTGACCATAATGTGAAGACAGTAGATATATAGCATTGGTCTGACCATAATGTGAAGACAGTAGATAGATAGTATGGGTCTGGCCATAATGTGAAGACAGTAGATAGATAGTATGGGTCATAATGTAAAGACAGTAGATAGATAGTATGGGTCTGACCATAATGTGAAGACAGTAGATAGATAGTATGGGTCTGACCATAATGTGAAGACAGTAGATAGATAGTATGGGTCTGACCATAATGTGAAGACAGCACTTCCCAACATTTTCAACATACATTTACTCTTAAGTGGCTAACAAGAATCATCAGTGATTACAGCATTGTTGTGTGAAAAAACAATGTATAGAATGAAAGAGTGGAAATGGGGATACCTGAAGGGAGACTTGCCAGGGCCAGGAGCCAGATACGGCGTTCTGTCCGTTCACAATCTTCAAGCCGCTCACCTGCGGCGGGATGCTAGGCACTCCGCAACCTAGGGCACGAACACACAGTCTCAAACAACACCCTATCCTCATATATAGTGCACCACTTTTGACCAAAGTCCTACATAGTTTTGATTGGCCTCAGAGTATGGACTGACATGCCTTCAGTAACTACCAAAGTATAATACAACACTTCACCTCCTTGTTGGCCAGGGCTTCTTTTAGCTATTCATCTCAACAGGACTTACCTATGTGAATAAATCAAGAATCAAAAATATCAAATCAGTTCATGTTACCAGACATTGACGATGACACCACTCACCCAGGGCTGAGGCCACCAAAGCGAGACAGCTGACGATCCAGAGCATGGCCATAGTGTAGTAGACTGTGCTTGACGTCTCTTTGTCCCTCTCCCTCTTATACCCTGGCAGGCCCATCAGTCATGTCTCCCACTCACCCACAGGTTCCCCCAAGGTCTGATAGAGCTGGGAACAGGTGGGAAAATCTCACACCTCAGGGACAGTCAGATACATGCTTGTGTTTGCCATGTAGTGCACTGTACTCTGTAGTGCACTGTACTCTATGTGGGATAGGCCTAAGCAAACAAGGCTTTGCACAATGATTCCAGGGAAAGTCATAATTCTTTATCTTTATGCTGAGTGGAAAATATGCCCAGACCCTAAATTTGGTCCTCTGAAATGCCCTTAATGTCTTTTTTTGTGGTTTCGTATCACGCTGTCCAATTGGAGTTCTGTTGATGGTCAGAACAATAACATCTTGTAACCGTGTGTTGCACTCCCACGAGCAGGGTGGAAAACCATGGTCAGACCGTTCTGTTTCTATGCAGCTGAACGTGACCGCAAAACAATCAAAAACAAAACACTTGATTAACATTATGGATTCAGATCATATGTTTTATGGAGCCCTCTGACAAAAACATTTGTTTTATTAAGAAAGGAAGCTATTGGGATTTATTCATCTACACAAAGTAGCAGTAAGGACGTGTTCACATTGCTATTCAAGTTCATGCTTTGACACATTTAAAATGTCACTACATTTGAGGGTTGTAACAGAGGACCCACCACCATGAGGTTGAGGCCACTGAGAAAACCTCCAGAAAATAGGATCTTATCCCATTACATTTTGAGAAAGAGACAAGTTTATCAACCAGTCAGGAACAACATCTGAATCTGCACATGGTGCTGTCTTCACACATCATTAACACATACATAGCTTTTTCTACTTATTCATAATAAGATTGCTACAAGATGAATGTCACTTTTGAGGGAACTTTTCTGATGAGCAATAGTGCAGATGTTCATACAAGTTTATATGACTTTAAGCACTTTGTGACTCTGTTAATGTACATTAACTCTGTTATCTCTGTTAATGTACAAAATGCATTTGTCATCTCAAACCTAAGGGAGGGTATTTGGTGGGAGGTTAAAGAAAAACACAAAAAATGCTTATCAGAATCCAGCTTTATTGGTTGTGATATATTCAATCTGATAAAAGGGAAGGTTGTGTGAACTGCACAACAGTACAAAGCTGTAGGAGTCTGCCGTAGATATAAATATTACACAGGATGTTCTCAATAAAAGAAGTGATGACACAAGTCAGGTCTGCAGTAGGTGATGTGTGAAGCCTGGGAGCTGAGATATGGACAGGATGTGGATTCTCTCCTGTAGAGGTGAGGGATTTTAGTCCACCTCCTCGATGGTTGGACCAGAGGAAGAGCCAGCTCCAGCGCCTCCAGGCATACCGCCTGGCATACCGCCTGGCATACCTCCTGGTGGGCCTCCCGTACCCTGATACAGATTGGTAATGATGGGGTTACACACCTTCTCCAGCTCCTTCTGCTGGTGCTCATACTCATCCTTCTCTGCTGTCTAGATGAAGATAAGGGGAGAGATTATGAGATGGTAAGAGACACAGGTGGTGATCACAATATTCTATCTTATATGATTTACTTACTGTGAAACCAGTGCTAACCAACTAATGTTGCACTAAGAACACTCAATCTAGGTGGAACTCTAGACCAGCCACCTGTGGTTTACCTGGTTCCTGTCCAGCCAGGAGATAACTTCGTTGCACTTGTCCATGATGGTCTTCTTGTCCTCCGGGCTGATCTTTTCCGCGAGCTTCTCATCGTCCACGGTGCTCTTCATGTTGAAGGCCAGGGACTCCAGTGAGTTCTTAGCTGTGACCTTCTCCTTCTGAGCCTCGTCCTCAGCCCTGTACTGGTCAGCCTCTTGCACCATGCGCTCAATGTCCTCCTTGGTCAGACGTCCTGGGGATAACAAGATACCGACATCATTATATAATTTCCCATATGTGACATATTCATTATCTCTGACTCGCTCCTGTTGTCTCTCTTTCTTTTTGGGACTCTTTTCTTTGAGGAAAGGGTTGGAAATCAATAAGACCTTTGATCATGTCGTGAGGTTCAAGGTTAAGGAGGCATACCTTTGTCATTGGTGCATACCTTTGTCATTGGTGATGGTGATCTTGTTCTCCTTGCCGGTGCTCTTGTCCACCGCAGACACATTGAGGATGCCGTTGGCGTCAATGTCAAAGGTCACCTCGATCTGGGGGACGCCCCTGGGGGCAGGAGGGATTCCGGTGAGCTCAAACTTGCCGAGGATATTGTTGTCCTTGGTCATGGCTCTCTCCCCCTCATACACCTGAGAAAGAAATTGTGGGAATGGATTAATACCTGATAGTATAGGTGATCTGGCTACTTTACACAAACGTTGGCCTTGTACAGCTGATAAAAGACTCACCTGGATGAGCACTCCGGGTTGGTTTTCTGAGTATGTTGTGAAGGTCTGGGTCTGCTTGGTGGGGATGGTGGTGTTCCTCTTGATGAGCACGGTCATGACCCCTCCGGCTGTCTCAATACCCAGGGACAGGGGTGTGACGTCCAGCAGCAGCAGGTCCTGCACGTTCTCTGACTTGTCACCTGCTAAGATGGCAGCCTGCACAGCTGTGGAGGACAGAGAGGAGATGTTGGATGAAACATTGAATCACATACATTTGACACAGTGACATGTTCCTGCAACACACAGTGAGATACCTACCGGCACCATAAGCCACAGCCTCATCAGGGTTGATGCTCTTGTTGAGGTCTCGGCCATTGAATAGGTCCTGCAGAAGCTTCTGGATCTTAGGGATACGTGTGGAGCCTCCCACCAGGACGATGTCATGTATCTGGGCCTTGTCCATTTTGGCATCTCTCATAGACTTCTCCACAGGTTCCAGGGTACCGCGGAACAGGTCAGCGTTGAGCTCCTCAAAGCGAGCCCTGGTAATGGAGGTGTAGAAGTCGGCACCCTCATAGAGGGAGTCAATCTCGATGCTGGCTTGGGTGCTGGAGGAGAGGGTGCGCTTGGCCCGCTCACAGGCAGTGCGCAGGCGCCGCACCGCCCGCTTGTTGCCGCTGATGTCCTTCTTGAATTTACGCTTGAACTCACCGATGAAGTGGTTGACCATGCGGTTGTCGAAGTCCTCACCTCCCAGGTGAGTGTCGCCAGCAGTGGACTTGACCTCAAAGATGCCATCCTCGATGGTCAGGATGGACACGTCAAAGGTGCCGCCGCCCAGGTCGAAGATCAGGACGTTGCGCTCACCGCCGACCTGATAAGATAAGAGAGAGCAATTAAGTCAGTAGGACTTTCAAAGGACTAATCAAGCAGATCTAGTGTGAACTGTACAACCCAGTTTTTTTTTTGTTTTTTTTTGGCGTTTCTGTACCTTCTTGTCCAGGCCATAGGCGATGGCTGCAGCAGTGGGCTCGTTGATGATGCGCAGGACGTTGAGTCCAGAGATCACTCCAGCATCTTTTGTTGCTTGGCGCTGGGAGTCATTGAAGTAGGCAGGGACTGTGATGACAGCATTGTTCACTGGCTGAAGAGGGAAAACACTATTAGTTAGATCTAGTGTGTATCATCCCTAACTAGACTGTCAGTTTCAGTCATTAACATATAATGTATACCCATCCAATCTTTTCAAACCTACATGGGGTGCATGGAGTGAGTAGGAGCTAAGAGTAGATTTGGAATTGAGGTGTTTTTTAATTTGGTTAGTCAGAATCCCTACCTTGCCCAGGTAAGCTTCAGAGATCTCCTTCATCTTGGTGAGCACCATGGAGGACACCTCCTCAGGGAAAAAGGTCTTCCTCTCTCCCTTGTACTCTACCTCCATCTTGGGCTTGCCACCATCGCTCACCACTGTGAAGGGCCAGTGCTTCATGTCCGACTGTACCACGGCATCATCAAACTTACGACCAATTAGACGCTTGGCATCTTTGGACACAGGGATGGCAGAGTAGGGTTGATTTTCAAGAGTAGGATGAATTTGTCTGTGGACACTGGTCTAAGGTCAGTTTTGCATTTCCCCCTAATGGAGTGGCGCGAGGCTGATGGATTTAAATCTAGTACTTTTAGGCCCTCAAGTGGGGACTACTGATAACAACAGGCAAGAGGCTACAGCGCTGAGCTTAAAGTAAAACCCTGATTCGGTTCCCTTTGTCCACTAGAGGCTTCATCTAACTACCCACTGTGTGTCAAGGTGAGGTGATGTGCTTACCGAACACAGTGTTGGTGGGGTTCATGGCCACCTGGTTCTTGGCGGCGTCACCGATCAGCCTCTCCGTGTCGGTGAAGGCCACATAGCTGGGTGTGGTTCTGTTGCCCTGGTCGTTGGCGATGATCTCCACCTTGCCATGCTGAAAGATGCCCACACATGAGTATGTGGTCCCCAGGTCAATGCCTACTGCTGGTCCTTTAGACATCCTGCAACAACAAGACCAGAATTAGAGTTCATTAGTGAGAGGAGAATTACTTGAAATATTTGAGAATTATGTAGGCCTACAGTATCATACAAGAATGTTGAAAGATACTTTTCATGAAGGCGATATTGTTATAAAACCTCTTTTGAATATTATCAGTTATTAGTAGTTAGCAACAGGTAGTTAGATGACAACAGTCAAATGTTTCAACTTGTGTTGAAAGCCTTTGGGGTTAAAGGTCATCATGTTCATGTATGTGCTCACGTGTGTATGCGTGCCACGTGCACGTCTTTGACAGTGTGTGTGTTCCTTCCCTGTCATTCACAGAGAGCAGATGCAGTCCCACGTGAGCCCCCAAATTGGAAGTGATCCCCGGGGCTCAGCTGTTCTAGAAAGTGCTGTCTTGGCAACATGCCAACCAGTGGAGTGGTACCAACACCACAACTCCTTAAAGCAGCAGTACCACCAGTAGCATGCCAACAACCCACCCTCCCTCACCCTCCCCTCCCTCATCCTGTTTTCCCCTCTCCACAGATCATTCTGGCAATACAACACCCAACTGTTACCAGCCAGGCTAAGTCAATGTGATGTATTAACACAGTGGCTTTTTTCCAACAGCTGAATCACACAAACTACCAACACATTCTATTAATATGGCTCACAGATCTGTTGTTGGAACACGGGTTGGATTAAATTATGTGATTATTAATGAGCAGTTAAGTAAAACTGGACTTTGCCAATATCATATGTACTGGGCAGTTACCTTGTTGAAATACTTACTACTGTACTTCACTATTGTGTAATATGGAAGGTATTATGGGCCTGGACTGTAATAACAGTAAAGGCCTTAGAAACCTCACTGCTGGAGAAGGAACTATGATATATTTTAAAGCTGTTACCTCACAATTAACTAATACATTAAGTCAGTGGGGAAACAAGTGGGAATTGTTGAAATGGTGAACATGCTAGACAGGGCCAGATCATGTGGTGAGGCCCAAATATTTTATCGTAAAAAAAAAAAAAGTTTGGCATGTAAATACTGTACCTAATTATGTTATACAGCCACTTACTGTATTCTTGTGAAAGGATAAAATTAGCATTTCTCATATTCGGGATGGATTAAATAGACAAAGCCACCTCACACAAACAACTGGTACTTGTAAATTCCTTATCACTTACGATCTAATTATGTTACTCCTGGTATATTCATTTAATTTGAACAAACCCTTGTTAGCATCCTTTTTTATCTATTTAAAATAAAAAAACGTATCTAATAACTATCGGTGCTAAGCATACCATACATACCACTGTACCCATATTTAGATCAGCTGCGCATATTTCATATGTACATGATTAGTGTTCAAAATGACAGAAGCATCAAGCATATGGACAGAGCTTACACCATTGGGTGTGGTGTGTGAAACTATGACAGTGTTTGTGACATACAGTGAGACAAGGCAGGCCACAAAGGGATTACAGGCACAACTTCCACTGGTCAAGCATGTCAGTGGACACTGGACAACATGTGTGTCCAGAAACAGAAAGTCATGCAATAGACAAATCATTCAAACAGGCTTTACAATAACTTTTGGCTTCATGCTACTTAAAAAAAACACTACTTAAACAATTTGAGATAAGCTTTATGCTAGCTCTTAACACTCCTCCAACAGCCAATAGTTGACATAAAGCATGCTAGCGTCATTATGAGAGTGGGGTCATGTCCCTTGAGTTGGACAGGAGCTGGCAAGTCAAAAAGCAGAGCTGAATGCAACGCTTCTTAGAAAAGGAGTTACCTTGCTCAGTCAGTTGTGCAACGCTTCAAAGATTACCACACAAACCACAGAACACCGGCTGCTCAATTCCACTGAAGCACTCCTCTCCTTTTCCTGGACAGAAAGACTAAGAGGACGAGTGTCAGGTCTCTCCAGAGTATATAGACACAGACAGACAGACAGCACACGGCTCACTGAGATTCCATCAGGGAATCAGGTGACTCAGCCAGAGAAAGTTCTAGGCCCACGTAGCTGCCTGCATGTGCCCATTCAGTGCTAGCCAACTAACTTTATCTGGTATAGGAGTTAGCGGAATTGCTGTATGCCCTTTTTCAGTGAATAAAAATAGAAATGAGAAAAGACTACTGTATTTTCTCTCTACACTTCATCTTAATTCCTGTTTTATATAAATAAATAAAAAAGTGAAACAAGTTTGTCCTGTTCAGAGTAAGGAGGTTTTCTCAGGGCATGTTAAATTTGATTCACATGGTCTGGGGGCTGTTCAGTGAGATAAGCACTGTGAGAAGACTACAGATATCTCCTACCAGCAGCCGGCCTGTGGATTCACATTCATTAGAAAAGATGGACAGCAAGCAGCAAAGCACATTCTAGTTTGTACAGTAAATTACATGATGTAATGAATTTAAAAGTATTTTGGAATAAATTAAGCATATTTTTTTTTATATATAGTTGTCTGAACCTTTCATAGCATGCTCCATGAAAATACTACCCTAACCATGAAAGCATTCACCAAGGGCTTACGTCAAGTAGGTCACACTAAGGCTATTCTAAAAAGGTTAAATGAAGAAAAGATTCACACATCTTTAATGTCCTACAGTTTATTACATTTAACCCTTATATAATAACAGTCCATACATACAATGACAAGCCTGTCCCTCCAACATGTGGAAACCTATTCTTCACTCTAACTCGCAGGTCGAGGAACTGAAATGTCAAGCAGTGAAACATCTGGAAATAATCCTCCTCCTCACTGGTGGCCTTCGTTTGTAAAGCATTTTTTAATGAATTGCTCCTAACCCAATTATACTCGGAATTACATGTTCACTCCTATCTGCCTAAAAGCACTGGACACCTGAAAGTGACATCTCCTTAAATGGCAATTAGCTGGATCAGAATAAAACATTTAAATCACCAACAAACTAACATCAAACTTTCACTAAGCAAGATTGTGACAGACATGCATATTTATTTTAGTATTCAAGACAGTATTGGCTCAGAACTGAACCAATGAACAGCTACTCCTGTCACACAGGTCCACTATGACACATAGGTCAGCTGGCATCCTATTTTATACCTTTAGAAATAGACTGACTAGAACAGGCATCCCCGTAATTATATTTCTATGTTTACCAATAGCAGGGAGTCACAACACATGCAAACTGTTGCTACGTGCAATTTTTCAGTGGTCTCGATGCAGTTCCAAGACTTGTTTTCTTCCAGTAGTATCACATATTATATAGTTGAATCTCAGATCAAGGGTGAGAACACCTTTTGGCCACATCATAGTCCTAATTATTATATCATTTTGTAAACAGGGCTTTCTTCTAAACTCACCAAGAAAAACATAGAAATCAAGAAGGCCAAACTCCAGGTGAACGTATGTAACCAATTCAGTGTTGCACACTTTTCTACCGGTTCATTGACACCTTTCTAAATAATAAATAGATATGTTTTAAATAGATAGAAATTAGCATAATCAGATACCAACAATTCTATCAATTTGGACTGTCTTTGTTGTTGTAAGTAAGCAGCATCACTCACTCAAGGTAGATCCCACAGAAATATGAATGCTTCATCGTTAGTGGACAAGACATGTAAATAGCACACACTCATCTTAGGAAATAGGTCCCTTGTTTTGAGTCCACCCCACAGTTACAACAGGTTGTAGCTGAATGTTCAAGAGGTTAAGTTAAGGACTGATCTGGGTTCAGGAGAAGAAGCTGCGGAGCTGGAACAAGAAGTGTCCCTCCTTGTTTTTACTTGTCCTGCAGCGGCCGTTCATATAGTCCCAAGCAGAGCGCTTACAGTAGTTGTAGAAATGCTCCTCTGCTTTCTTCAGTGTGAGGTTCAGGTCCAGAGTTCCCTGCAAACTGCACAGAGAGAAACACTGATGAGCCTGGTTGTATTGCTTTGTAATGACAAGGCAAATATTTTTGATGATGGACAGACGCAGATACACACACACACACACACACACACACACCTGTTGGTGAACTGGATGAGCTGCACATCGTTCCTACACCTCAGCAGGGCATCTCTGTTGTCCAATAATATGGTGGCACAGATGAAGAGTTCAAAGGTGAACTCTGTGTTGACGGCCTGTGCCTCAGACACTGGTTTATCCTCTGGAACAATCCCAGAGCATTCGTTACAACACAAACAAATCACAAGAAGGACAACATACCATTGTTATAAGCAAATACAGAAGGACCAAAACGGGCTTCTGTAAATTCATATGACCAATTGTATGGACATATACACTACATGACCAAAAGTATGTGGACACCTGCTCGTTGAACATCTCATTCCAAAATCAGCACTCGGTGGTCCTGTTCTGTGAGCTTGTGTGGTCTACCACTTCGCGGCTGAGCCGTTGTTGCTCCTAAACATTTCTACTTGACAATATATTGTGTAATTGGAACCATGCTTTGCAGTGTTTATGTACTGTCACACATGTGACATGTCACTGACTCACTAGCCTGGAACTTGGAAGGATGGCCACAGGAGACCACAGTCACACCTATACTGTGACTACGGTCTCACCTATACTCTGCCTGCGGGCGATCCTCTCCTGGTAGCGGGCGCGGTCCACCTGCTGGGAGATGAGCTCCAGGTGGTCACAGCTCAGGATCTCAAAGAGACGCAGGGCATCACAGTGCTCAAACTCCCTTTGGAAACCCAGTAGCAGCCATCTGGGAGAGGGGACACACATAAATGTAAGTATACACATTTCATGCAAATACCCCCCTTCAAAATTAGTGGATTCTGCCATTTCAGCCACACATGTTGCTGACAGGTGTATAAAATCAAGTACAGTCATGTAATCTCCATAGACAAATATTGGCAGTAGAATGGCCCTTAAGAGCTCATTGGACTTTCAACGTGGCACAGTCATAGGATGCCACCTTTCCAACAAGTCAGTTCATCAAATTTCTGCCCTGCTAGAGCTGCCCCGGTCAACTGTAAATGCTGTATTGTGAAGTGGAAACGTCTAACAGAAACAACGGCACAGCCGCGAAGTGGTAGGCCACACAAGCTCACAGAACGTGACCGCCGAGTGCTGAAGCTCGTAAAAATTGTCTGTCCTCGGGTTGCAACTCTCACTACTGAGTTCCAATCTGCCTCTGAAAGCAATGTCACCACAATACATTTTATTTGGGAGCTTCATGAAATGGGTTTCCATGGCCAAGCAGCTGCACAAGTCTAAGATCACCATGCGCAATGCCATGCGCCGGCTGCAGTGGTGTAAAGCTCGCAGCCATTGGACTTTGGTGCAGTGCAAACGTGTTCTCTGGAGTGATGAATCACGCTTCACCATCTGGCAGTCTGACGAAAGAATCTGGATTTGGCGGATGCCAGGAGAACGCTACCTGTCCCAATGCACAGCGCCAACTGTAAAGTTTGGTGGAGGAGCCATAATGGTCTAGGCCCCTTAGTTCCAATGAAGGGAAATCTTAACACTCCAGCATACAATGACATCCTAGATGATTTTGTGCTTCCAACTTTGTGGCAACAGTTTGGAGAAGGCCCTTTCCTGTTTCAGCATGACTTTGCCCCTGTGCACAAAGCGAGGTCCATTCAGAAATGGTTTGTCGAGAACGGTGTGGAAGAACTTGACTGTTCTGCACAGAGCCCTGACCTCAACCCCATCGAACACCTTTGGAATGCCAACTGCGAGCCAGGCCTAATCGCCCAACATCAGTGCTCAACCTCACTAATGTTCATGTGGCTGAATGGAAGCAAGGCCCCGCAGCAATGTTCCAACATCTAGTCGAAAGCCTTCCCAGAAAAGGTGAGGCTGTTATAGCAGCAAAGAGGGGACCAACTCCATATTAATGCTCATGATTTTAGAATAAGATGTTCGACTAGCAGGTGTCCACATACACTACATGGTATGTGGAAAAAGTATGTACTGCAAACACATACAAATGCAGTATATGCGTGTGTGTTGTGTACCTGTGACAGAAGGTGAAACTCTCCATGCTATCTGTTATCAGGTGGGTGTGGAGCTGAGGATCTAACTCCTTCAGCAGTGCTGCCTCCAGCTCTGAGTGACAACAATCAAAATGTTAATAACATTACCTTATTATCAAGTCTACCATATTATTACACATGTACAGAGAAGACAGACAAATAAATAAATAAAAACAATTAAAACTAATAACAAACCTATCTTCCTGTGCAGGCCGTCAGCGCGGAAGTCCTTGGAGAACTTCTCCATGTAGTAGGAGAAGCTCCAGTAGGTGTCCACCTCAGAGTCCAGCACCTCCAGGAATCGGCTACAAAGGTCATTCATCCCCTGGGCATAGCTCACCTCTGACCCCCATCACATCAGCATGAAGAAAGTAAATAAATACAGTTACTTTAGCTTCCTACTAAGAATAAGGGGATAATCTGAACATGTGAATATGTATGTACATTTCTCATAAGTTATGCATTTACTTCCATGGCAGATAGGGACGAAAACGTACACACATTTGTCAAGTTAGGATTGTGTGACATGTTACTCCGCCAACATATTATTTCTCCACTAGAGGGCTCTCTAACGAAACGTCCTTTCAGTGGTTGGGTGACAACCGGCTCATGACCAGTATACAGTATTTGCAGCACTAAAAACAGAGATAGGCAGGATCAAAGATAAACAGAGAGTGAGAAAAGAAAGAAAAAGAGACAGAGACAATAGGAGAAAGAAAGATTACCTGGGTGAAAAGCAGCATATGTGATGAGAATATCCCTCAACACCAGCAGATTGCCCAAGCCTTCACCCCTGTAAAAGCAAACAAACCAAAATACTAGGGTTGCAAAGGGAGAAAAGGTTACCGGTACTTTACCAGTACACTACTAGAATATTGGACACTTTCTAGGATTTTAGGTCATTTTCATAACATGTAACAGATAAAATAAGATGTTTAAATGTGACAAAGCTGTTAAACATAATCCTTTAAAAAAACCATTCATTTATGAATACAGTTAGTATTTAATATGAGGGTTTCAGCATGGAATGTCCTTTATCTTTTTTTATATGCTTTTATTTATTTTACTATGGGTATGTCAATATGTCTTTGTTGTAAATGTTTTGGGGCCGAACTGGTGGCAGTTGTTAAAAAAGTAAATAGTTGGAAGAGTTGAAGAAGTAATTGCAAACAATGCCATTCTATTTAATATGCTTTTTTCCATTATGTAGGCCATTTTCTCCTGAACCATATGGTCTATCCACTAGAACAGGGTTTCCAGAACTTTCTTTTTTTTTGCAACCCAACCATGTAAAAACAGTGATGTAATCAAAGGCCAATGTTTACTTTTTTAAATTGGGTCTATGGCAGTCTATTATAAATCAGTTTGACAGTACTTCAATCTAAAGGAAGTACGGTTTGAGGTGACAAATGCATCAGAAAGGTATTGGGAAGTTCAGAAGATCATCAGGCAATAATTTTTTATGGTATTCTGTGTAGAAAAGATAATTGATATTATTTTCCCCCCAGTCTGATTTAGAGCCTGGTCTTGTCCACTCTGTTCTAATGAGTCCTGCGCAGCTTGAGGGAAACAGAAGACACTAAGATATTCCTTATCTTTCAGTGAAGGGGTCATAATATTTTGTAGCTTAAACCGTAAAAGATGTTGAGACACATTTGTAGGAAGAAAAAAGAAACTGCTCTGTTTATTACAACTGTATCTAGGAGGCTACTGGAGGTTACTGACAGAACCCCGGTTCTATGAACCAAGCGCAATTATTATTATTTTTTCTTTCAGTCGCAACCCCTAGTTTGGGAAACACTGCACTAGAAACTAATGGACAATATGGACACACAGATGTAAAGATTAAGAAAATATCACTATTTTATATGATTTTTTTTTTAAAGTTACCATAGATAAAGTAATTTTGGTAATTAACAGTTAATTTGACAAAATCTGATAACTTTGGTAAATTACCAGTAGTTTTGCAACCCTCGTTAAAACAAATAAGATCAAATAGACTGATACCTCACACAAAAAGACTGATCCTTAAAACGAGCAGCTACATGTAGCCTACTGGCTTTATATGGGTTGTAATGTCACGCTAAAAAAACGTAACGACACAGCCTTCTTATTCTAAAACCAACTGGTAGTCAGTGTGACACTGCTTACACATGTTGACAGAACAAACACTTAAGGCCCTACTCCAATATGCTCTGTTGATTTAAGTGTTGAACTGTTTGTAGCTGACAGCCTGCCAGAGGAGTTTAAACAGAAATCCTGTAAAGCTTCCTGTTTCTGTATTGAGCAATGTTCCCTGTAAAGGCATCAATCAGCATGCTTTAGTTCGCCTGGCAGCTAGCCGAGCTCAACTAACCGAAACCAAACTAATGTGATCACTTACTCCAATAAAAAACCTCCGCTTGAAAAACGAGAAGAAAAAAAAAGTGGCAAGAGTACTGTTTGTCCATTTTGAGACGCCGTAGCCAGATTACACTTCCTCAAAAAAGTCAGGATTAATTTAAGGTAACTCAAGAAATCTGTCATTAATTTTGAGGATTTCCAGAAGAGATCTTAATCGTGCAATTTTGTATCTGACTAGAATGTTTGGTGCAGTATTTCTCAAGTGAAAGAAAATGTGCATGAGGACGAGTCATCTCTCATTGAAGAATCCCTACTGGTGACCAATCTCCGACGAAGGGGCGTAGACTCTGGCTACCGACTTACTATTTGATCAGCACAAAGTATTGAGAATTCATCTGTGAGAATTTCATTGGCGCTCTATCTCTGTACAGAGACTGAAGTTGATAATGAACTAAAGCCACTCACGAGTAGTAGGGTAGGTCTCTGTCTGTCCGAGGCACGTCCTTGTCGATGATTCGGATGGCCTCTTGGAGCTCCTCCAGATCAAAGGTCACCCGCTCAAACAACACCTGCGTTCAGGGGTCAGAGAAACAAAGATATTAGTGGTCAGATGGACTATGTCATCATCTCAGACCTCAGTCTATAACATACTGTAGACTGTAAAGGTCTGTAACAAGACATGTCAACCTCAGAGTGTGACCAGCTGTTAAGAGATTGTAAAAAATATACATAATATTCAGTAATAAAATGACAGAGTGGATTATATTGACATGTCCATGACTAAAACACATAGTTTGTAGCCTAACACCCATATCCTGGTGCAATATAAACTGACAACATTTCAAACAGCCCCAAGCTAAATTACCTTAGTACATTTTCAACGCATAGCACTTCTGCTGAACATATTAACTATGAATGGGTGAATGGTCAATATAGGCAAGGTGTATGGTCATTTTGATCTCTTACACTCAAAAATGTGAAGAGGGAGAAGCAGTTAAACCATGTACTTTTCAGGGTGTTCTGTGTGTACTTTGAGGCTGGTGGTTTACCTGGGCCTGTAGCTCCAGAAAGGACAGCCTCTCCTTGACCTCGTCACTCTGATTCTGAGTCTGCAGCTGGACCCTGTCCTGCCTCACATCGAAGTACCGCACCGCTGCCACCAACTCAGCTAGAAACACACACAGGGAGGGAGGAAGAGAATGGGAGACAGGAGTGAAGAGTGTGAGTGAAGGAAGTAACTTTACAGGAGGAAACCAGAGAATTTACAAAATTGGTTGAGCTCATAGATTCCAGCATAAAGTTGATGAGTCTAGAATAAGGTGCTGAACAACAATAGATAGCAAGAGAGCGAGAAAGAGAGCGTATAAGTTGATCTACATCTGGGCCCTACCGTCGGTGCCATTTATACGCAGTCGAATGGCGGCAGGAAAAAGCTGCTGCCACTTCCTCTTCATGGAGTGGTAGCGGACGTTGAGCTGCTCCTGCAGTAGGGGGCGCTCCAGAGAGGTGGAGCTGCAGGGGTACATCCCAAACAGGAAACGCCACACCTGGCCGCGCCCCGAAGGGGACATACCACCTAGACACATACAGCACAGGTTGAGTCCAGATACTTTACAATGGCTTCTTTCCTCCTGTGTATTCCATTTCCTCGCTCCTCAACCTCACTGATGGGAAACAACTGGATAGGTGAGAGATGCAAAGACATGTCCACTTGGTGTTCTGGACTGGTAGGTCTCTAGCTTTTCAGCAGAGCTGACTCAGGTTATAATGTTGAGACAAGGACTTTTGCATAATTTTACAGGAGTGTGAAAACTAGACTGGAACTAAAATGTAAAAGATAAGCTATTGGATCAATTGGCCTCTTGACTAGATTTAAAAAAATATATATGTATTTAGCTAGGCAAGTCAGTTAAGAAAGAATTCTTATTTACAATGACGGCATACACTGGCCAAACCCTAACGACGCTGGGCCAATTGTGCGCCGCCCTATGGGACTCCCAAACACGTCCGGTTGTGATACAGCCTGTAATCGAACCAGGGTTTGTAGTGATGCCTCTAGCACTGAGATGTGCAGCGGTCTAAGACACTACAATTCGGGAGATAAAGTGGCTAATTTTTTCCTTTCCTTCTAGCTAATTTATCCCTAAACAAACTAGGCTTCTCAAGGAATGAGTGGCTTATAATGGTTAGTGTGCAAAACAAGTCTTGATCCCCAGCATGGAGACCTTTAGCCCCCTTAGAACGCTGACAGGGATCATTATATAATGTTTTTGCACCATAGTCAATGCAGCTAATGATATCGCACCAGAGGAGAGAAGGAATGTGCATCAATGAAAGAGGGGGGGGTCCATGTTCCTGATGAAGTTTTTTGATAAACACAGTCACAGTAGTAACGCCTCTGTAGCAGTGTACCATGTACCTAGCTCACAGAACTCTACCTTGGGTGCAATGGAAGACTCATGACTCTCTCTGAGCTTTTCAGCATGACGAAGCCCTGGGGGGGGGGGGGGGGGGGGGGGGGTCAGTGTTTACAGTCAACACTATGCACTCTGATTCCTACATCTTGGTCATATACTGTAGCTGTTCCCCCTAACCACTGATACATGGTCAGCTATTTTGTCATCCCTAAATGGTTAAGATTATGATTGGTAGTTGGATAATCCTAGATCTGATGTTAGGGTCCATTTTCACCTTGAGCTTGAAAACATGTGAGTGAAGGCCCTGAGTGTACCGGTGACTGCAAATTACTTATGGAGCATTGATGCAGATAGAAGCAATTAAGTATACAGTCCCCAGCTATTCACCCATTCATACACTCCTCTCTTGTTTTCCCTCAGGATCAGCTGTGTGTGGACTGTTGATGTCATACCCACAAACCATGACTGATGGATTTCATGTGAATCATGATTTTTCCTCCCTCTGAAAATAATCTGTCAGATCACACCAACGTCTTGACTGGTAACTGTAAAACCAAACCATTGTCGGTTTCTAAAAGTCTTTGCTTGAGGGGTCTCAGTGAGGTTTGATTACATGGCTTTCTGGAGAATGGTTGAACTGTAGTGCAGTCAGCTAGCTCCTCAGGCAAACATCACTTGACTTCCTCTTGACTTGTAGATATTGATAGAGCAATATCTGGGAAACAATTTAACTTTACTTAATTTAAACTGTGATAGGCTCCAGCTTACTGGCCCATAATGTTTGAATATTAAATCATTTTCAATAAATTAATATGTTGAATTATGAATTGGCAGTGATTCATGCCCATCAATTTATCTTTAGGATATCGTATCCCATCCTTACCATTCTTGAAAATGTGCATCCGCAGCCTGGACTCGTCCACTCTCCCCTCTGCGTCCATAACGCCAGGTAATTCGAGTGGTGTCGTGGGTAGAGCAGGTGCGTTTACCAGTGATACTATCTGTTGGTTCCCAGACTCCGCCGTGACATTATTGACTCGTGAACTTATTTTAGTTGTCCCATGCTTTCCCTTTGTTTTAAGGGGAGTCCCATGTACTCCGTGTTCTTTGGCGGTACTTTCACGACCGGGAATATCGAGTGCAGGTGAGTGCTGTAGCCCGTTCTCCTGTAGAGTGTCCATGATGTATACTCACTAATGACACGAAGTGTAAAACACAAACATCCCTCCTCGTGAAAACGGTGTGCCCGCTAAATTTGTTTGTTGTAAAAAATAAATTAAAAAGTTTCGTTTTACCTTCCTTTCAATTTTATGTTTATGATGCGCTGCGCTCCGACTTTCAATGGAATATCCTTCAATACACAGGAGTTAGAACATTTCCCAGTTCAGGCAGGAATCCATGTTGTGTGAGACTGCTATGCTCTGCCCACTTTAAACCTCACGACCAAAGTTCTTCCTGTGAGTCAGTCATATGACTGAACCTTATTGTTTTGTGTGTGGCCTACATTCGGGTTTTTATGTCGGGTTGAAAGCCGCAATTCTTAGGCTACAGGAGCATTTTAACACCACCTAGGGGTTTTTACAAGAGAACTATGTATACTAGGCTACACATGGTCAGTCTGGCATAAGCGTTTGAAAGTGAAACGCCTTCATTCATATTCGTGGCTTCTTATGATGGACAAGGCTTACAGCTAACTAGTCAAAACTGCTCTTTTATCATGCTACACCCAAACCTAACTCTTCACATTTCCTCCCACACTATGATTAAAAATATATATATATATATTTATCCATTATTTTACCAGGTAAATTAACTGAGAACACGTTCTCATTTGCAGAAACGACCTGGGGAATAGTTACAGGGGAGAGGAGGGGGATGAATGAGCCAATTGTAAACTGGGGATTATTAGGTGACCGTGGTGTTTTGAGGGCCAGATTGGGAATTTAGCCAGGACACCGGGGTTAACACCCCTACTCTTACAATAAGTGCCATGCGATCTTTAATGACCTCAGAGTCAGGACACCCGTTTAACGTCCCATCCGAAAGACAGCAGTGTCACTGCCCTGGGGCATTGGGATATTTTTTTAGACCAGAGGAAAGAGTGCTTCCTACTGGCCCTCCAACACCACTTCCAGCAGCATCTGGTCTCCCATCCAGGAACTGACCAGGACCAACCCTGCTTAGCTTCACAAGCAAGCCAGCAGTGGTATTCAGGGTGGTATGCTGAATGGAAGTGTTCTGTGAATTGCAGATTCAGTGCAATACTAAAAGTACAAACTAATACAATATGTTGGGCCTTTTTCCATTAATGAATTGAATAAGTACTTAACATTTTTTTAAATTTAACCTTTATTAAATCCTCCAAAGGAAATCTTTAAGAACTGATTGTGAGGCTTCCAAGCACTATGATGACCAACAGCTTCACTGCCAGAAAAGCATAAAAATAAAAGTTGCATCTCTGAAGTATTCTCTTCTGCACCTTAAAAAAATAATCAAAATAATTTTAAAAACATTAACTACAAAGGGAAGGACAACATCATCTGTATGATAACGTGATACATTTTTGAGCAATACAATAGTAATGGAATAAATGTGATATTTTTTGGCCTAATATGTGAAAAATGTTGTTGTGTTACCTGGGAGAGCTGAGGTAAATATTAACCCATAATGTGTGTGTGTAGCCTCGCTGAGGAGGAGTCTTGTCCCATTGCCATGGTACTGCTTGTCCTTTTCCATTGACGCAGCACTACAGAGTGCAGAAGTAATAGCCTATGTCATTCAGCTCTAACCAGGTCATCAGGATGCTTGTATCTGTTGTGTTCAGGTCGTAGGTTTTCTGAAACCTCCCCTTGAATCGGGGAAAGTCACCCATCTCCCTCCATACCTTCCTCTGGCCATGTGTGGCCGTGTTGATGTACCACTCTGCCCTGCAGCCAGTGATCATTCTCGTTATGGTATAATTAAGCAATAAGGACCAAGAGGGTGTGGTATATGGCCAATATAGCACGGCTAAGGGCTGTTCTTACGCACAATGCAATGCAGAGTGCCTGGACACAGCCCCCTTAGCCGTGGTATGTTGGCTATATATCACAAACCCCTGAAGTGCGTTATTGCTATTATAAACTGGTTACCAATGTAATTAGAGCAGTAAAACTACATGTTTTAACATACCTGTGGTATACGGTCTGATATACCACAGCTGTCAGCCAATCAGCACTCAGGGCTCACCCATTTTATAAATAACTAGATTCCTGTCAAGAGGATGACTTTCTTTGCCATCAAGACAAAAGAGTGAAACTAGATGCACCTGTTTAGATCTCTCCTATAGTCAACATTTGGGGTTTGTGTCTGTGAACTGCACAAAACGAAATTAAAACCCAAACAAGATAAAAACCATTACCTTTGAGAAGGATGATCACAATTAGGACAATGTGAAAGGTAGTCGTTGTTTATGTCAACAAGAAGAGACAAATAATTAGCATGTTGTATGATACTAAAAGTTTCATCCAGATAAGAGATTCAGAGAAGAAATATACTACATTTGTCATTAAAGTCTTACCTTATGCCCCCAAATAGTACTGCAAAACAATTACAATAACCAACTTTACTTCCTTAAGTTCATTTCCTGATGCTCTACCTACACTCTGAGGTTTAAAAAATATATAGATATGAGTAAAACCCACTGTGGTTTCCAATGTAGGTTTGTGTGAGCAAATGTCAATTGGATGTGGATATCAGAAATACTTAATGTGTATGTTTAAATCATTGACCTTGCAAAGGCCTAAACAATATAAAAGTGGTTTTGTTTTCCTACTTTAAAAGTTCCAGAGAGGGGTGAGCGAAAGACAGAGAGGGGTGAGCGAAAGACAGAGAGGGGTGAGCGAAAGACAGAGAGGGGTGAGCGATAAAGAGTTGAGAGAAAGACAGAGAGGTGTGAGGGATAGAGAGATCGAGACAGGGATGAGAGAAAGGCAGAGAGATTATATGAGATAATATTTTTCTGCATTCCTGATCATGCGTCAGTTACATTCATACTCACTACCCCACAATCCCCACCCCGTGGTAGTCCCTAGTAGAACACCATGTACCTAGCTAACAGAGCTCGCACCTTGTGTGCAATGGAAGCCTCATGACTCATTTTCAGCATGACAAAATCTCTTCAGCAACCACAGGTTAGAGATGATTGTGTTTACAGTTCAACATTGTATACCCTGTGTCATATCTCTCTTTCTCATATCTCCCTTACTGATAGAGAGAGAAAGACTCCTCAGCACATTTGGTTCCTTGAAAGTTGTGGGAATGTACATTTTTAGTTACCCATTGGTTCTGGGAACGAAGCCATACGTTTCCTGACTGGTAAAACGTTGTTTTTTAAACGTTCTGTTAACGTTAACAGAATGTTAAAAATTTAGCCTGTTCTGGGAATGTTAATTTTTAGGGTACAGGGAGGTTCTGAGAATGTTTCATTTTGGATCCCTGAAAGTTTTCCTGGGAGGTTTTATTAACATTTTGAGAACAAAAATGATAGGCTATTTGAAGGTAATTAAATAACATTCTGAGAACATGTTTCAATAACACTGTTGGCCTAGTTAATTGTTTTGAACACATGGAAATTAATTTGTTTAGGCATTTTTATTGTTATAGCAAGGCATCGTTGCGATTCAAACCTATGATCTTCTGTTTTCTATTCATGGAATTAGTCCACTGCGCCACCAGGATGTACAAACAGGCCCAATTTCAAAGGGAACAAGCGCTCATTAAGATTAGGTGTCGATAGAAAGAGTTTTGTTGACGTTGAGGACGGAATGTTTTTAAATTTTAAAGATGTATTGTGGTTTTTATGTAAAGTTTTCTTAATGTTCTGAGAACATGACTTTAAATAGAACCATGAGGAATACCTGCAGAAAACATTATGTTGAAGTACTGAAATTCCCACAGAAGAACGTTGTTTCTTAACGTTCTCTGAAAGTTCTGAGAACTTGAGTTTAATAGAACCGCGAGGAAACCTGTAGAAACCGAAATGAAATTCCCACCTAAGAAACATACAGTTCTCAAAATGTGCCATCTGGGTATCCTGCACCGTTCCCAGAATGTTGTGGGAAGGTTGTATTCTAAATAACCATAGGACAACCACACTCTCACCAAGCTCTAAGAAACATATGATTCTCAGAATGTTATGTGCTCGCTGTTTCTCAAGTAATTAGCCAACAGTCACCTTTAGTTTACACATTTACACACAACTTCCTCTAATTCCTTTTTTTTTCTCAATCACCATCATTGTTAAGTAACAGGAAATATACATGCAATACTTTTGACACCACTCTCGTTATAACTGCTTGTCACTCATTTTACTGGAACCAGTTGGCTTTTAAAATGTGTGCCGGTGCCATGGCCACTGCTGGTGTTTTCCTTGGACCTGTAGCCTCCTGTTTTGGCACCTCTTTTCACAACACAGTGAGTATCCTCCGTAGATTTGGGTTTTTATTTTGTTGTTGCTGAACCAACATTATTTCCCAGTGCTTTACAGTCTATGCTATGCTTGTTGGTCAGTGGTAATGTTGTATTTGGTTGACACAATTCTGATGGGAGTGCCATCTGACACCAGGCATCTTTAACATAACATGTAAACGATATTAGGAATCTGGTGCGTCATTAGTTAGAATTAACTTTCAAATCTCTCTGTTGGACCAGATGAGCCCATTGATATGGATTGAGATGATGCTCATTTTGTCTCGGGCCTCTGGCACTAGTGGTATGTGATTAATTTTTATGTCAATATGCACTCAGTGTTTTATGCTATGTCTAAACAACATGAACTGAATAATCCTAATACTTTTGTTGTTAATTCAAACACAGGTGTGGATTGGAAAGCTGATTACCCGAAGGTTGTTTTTACCAATAAGGGAGATGATGTGACCATTCCATGCAATTTTACCTATCCCCCGTCCCCATCTAAAGAGCCTATACAGGCCTACTGGAAACGCCTGGGAAATACTCAACTTAACATCAATGACAATGACAAGAATGAATTCCTCTATCACCCCAACAACACATTTGTCATCAAGAGTTTTCAGAACAGGACCAACATGACAGGAAATGTCACTAAGGGAAACTGCTCCCTGAACATCAAGAGAATTGAAGAAGGCGACATGGGGCCCTCCTACTACTTGAGAATTGCCACTGGAGCCAACAACTTCAGTTTTATTCATGATCTTGTCTACATTAACGTATCTGGTAAGCAGTAGAGGATGCAATGTAAAGTGCTTTTGTTCAGTGAAATGTGTCATTCATTTGATATGGAGGAAACTAATCCCTACTGTATTTTTTTCCATTCAGGAACCTCCGGGACTATTTCAATCATACCAATGGACAAGTCAAACACAGGTGAACTATTCAGCTTAGAATTTTCACGTACACACAGAATTTTAACTGGTTGGTTTACTTTAGAAATTACCAGTGAACCTGACACAGTTGATAACAGCAATAACAATGTATTTGTCAAAGTTAAAAGATGGGCTGAAGTTGTTTTGTCTCCTTCTCAGTTGATTCCACGACTACAGTCCCACTAGCCACCACAGAATGTAAGTAGACTCTCAGGGCCAGTTTCCCAGACCCGCATTAAGCCTAGTCTTGGACTAAAATGTATGCTATATATACAGTGCCTTCAGAAAGTATTCATACCCATTGACTTATTACACATGTTGTTGTGTGACAGACTGAATTCAAAATGGATGAAATATTTCTTTCTCTCTCACCTATCTACACCGAAGGAGGTTGGTGGCACCTTCATTGGGGAGGACAGGCTCGTGGTAATGACTGAAGCAGAATTAATGGAATGATATCAAATACATAACATTTTAATCAAATCACATTTATTTATATAGCCCTTCATACAGCAGCGGATTTCTCAAAGTGCTGTACAGAAACCCAGCCTAAAACCCCAAACAGCAAACAATGCAGGTGTAGAAGCCCGGTGGCTAGGGAAAACTCCCTAGAAAGGCCAAAACCTAGGAAGAAACCTAGAGAGAAACCAGACTATGAGGGGTGGCCAGCCTTCTTCTGGCTGTGTCGGGTGGAGATTAGAACAGAACATGGCCAAGATGTTCAAATGTTCATAAATAACCAGCATGGTCAAATAATAATAATCACAGTAGTTGTCGAGGATGCAGCAAGTCAGCACCTCAGGAGTAAATGTCAGTTGGCTTTTTATAACCGATCATTAAGAGTATCTCTACCACTCCTGCTGTCTCTAGAGAGTTGAAAACAGCAGGTCTGGGACAGGTAGCACGTCTGGTGAACAGGTCAGGATTCCATAGCCGCAGGCAGAACAGTTGAAACTGGAGCAGCAGTACGACCAGGTGGACTGGGGACAGCAAGGAGTCATCATGCCAGGTAGTCCTGAGGCATGGTCCTCCGAGAGAGAGAAAGAAAGAGAGAATTAGAGAGACCATACTTAAATTCACACAGGACACCGGATAAGACAGGAGAAGTACTCCAGATATAACACAGTGACCCTAGCCCCCCGACACATAAACTACTGCAGCATAAATACTGGAGGCTAAGACAGGAGGGGTCAGGAGACACTGTGGCCCCATCCGATGATACCCCCGGACAGGGCCAAACAGGAAGGATACATCCAACACATGGTTTCCATTTGTTTGATGCCATTCCATTTACTCCATTCCAGCCATTATAATGAACCGACCTCCACTCAGCAGCCTCCACTGATCTACATGCATTACTCCATATTGAGAAAGAGAAAACATATTTTTAGAAATGTATGTAAAGTTATTGAAAATAAAATACAGAAATATCTTTAAATATTCACACCCCTGAGTCAATACATGTTAGAATCAGCTTTGGCAGTGATTACAGCTGTGAGTCTTCCTGGGTAAGAGCTTTGCATGCTTGAATTGTACAATATTTGCAAATAATATTTCTTTTAATTCTTCAAGCTCAGTCAAGCTGGTTGTTGATCATTGCTAGACAGACATTTTCAAGTCTTGCCATAGATTTTCAAGCCGACAAAACTGTAACTAGGCAACACAGGAACATTCAATGTCGTCGTGGTAAGCAACTCCAGAGTATATTTTGCCTTGTGTTTTAGGTTATTGTCCTGCTGAAAGGTGAATTTGTCTTCCCATGTCTGGTGGAAAGCAGACTGAACCAGGTTTTTCTGTAGGATTTTGCCTGCGCTTATCTCTATTCTGTTTATTTTTATCAACAAAAAAAACTCCCTAGTCCTTTCCGATGACAAGCATACCCATAACATGATGCAGCCAACACCATGCTTGAAAGTATGAAGAGTGGTACTCAGTGATGTGTTGTGTTAGATTTGCCCCAAACATAATGTTTTGTATTCAGGACATAATGTACTTGTTTGTTTTTTTGCTAACAGGATGCATGCTTTGGAGTATTTTTATTCTGTACATGTTTCCTTCTTTTTACTCTGTAATTTAGGTTAGTATTGTGGAGTAACTATAGTGTTGTTGATCCATCCTCAGTTTTCTCCTATCACAACCTTTAAATTCTGTAATTGAAATCACTTCCTCTCTGGCAACAGAGTTAAGAAGGACCCTTTATCTTTGTAGTGACTGGGTGTATTGATACACCATCCAAAGTGTAATTAATAACTTCACCATTCTCAAAGGGATATTCAATGTCTGCTTTTTTTTACCCATCTACCAATAGGTGCCCTTTGCAAGGCATTGGAAAACCTCCATAGTCTTTGTGGTTGAATCTGTTTGAAATGTACTGTTTGACTGAGAGACCTTGCAGACAGTTTTATGTGTGGGGTACAGAGATGAGGTAGTCATTCAAATACAGTGCCTTGCGAAAGTATTCGGCCCCCTTGAACTTTGCGACCTTTTGCCACATTTCAGGCTTCAAACATAAAGATATAAAACTGTATTTTTTTCATGAAGTGGAACGACATTTATTGGATATTTCAAACTTTTTTAACAAATCAAAAACTGAAAAATTGGGCGTGCAAAATTATTCAGCCCCCTTAAGTTAATACTTTGTAGCGCCACCTTTTGCTGCGATTACAGCTGTAAGTCGCTTGGGGTATGTCTCTATCAGTTTTGCACATCGAGAGACTGAATTTTTTTCCCATTCCTCCTTGCAAAACAGCTCGAGCTCAGTGAGGTTGGATGGAGAGCATTTGTGAACAGCAGTTTTCAGTTCTTTCCACAGATTCTCGATTGGATTCAGGTCTGGACTTTGACTTGGCCATTCTAACACCTGGATTTGTTTATTTTTTAACCATTCCATTGTAGATTTTGCTTTATGTTTTGGATCATTGTCTTGTTGGAAGACAAATCTCCGTCCCAGTCTCAGGTCTTTTGCAGACTCCATCAGGTTTTCTTCCAGAATGGTCCTGTATTTGGCTCCATCCATCTTCCCATCAATTTTAACCATCTTCCCTGTCCCTGCTGAAGAAAAGCAGGCCCAAACCATGATGCTGCCACCACCATGTTTGACAGTGGGGATGGTGTGTTCAGCTGTGTTGCTTTTACGCCAAACATAACGTTTTACATTGTTGCCAAAAAGTTCAATTTTGGTTTCATCTGACCAAAGCACCTTCTTCCACATGTTTGGTGTGTCTCGCAGGTGGCTTGTGGCAAACTTTAAACGACACTTTTTATGGATATCTTTAAGAAATGGCTTTCTTCTTGCCACTCTTCCATAAAGGCCAGATTTGTGCAATATACGACTGATTGTTGTCCTATGGACAGAGTCTCCCACCTCAGCTGTAGATCTCTGCAGTTCATCCAGTGTGATCATGGGCCTCCTGGCTGCATCTCTGATCAGTCTTCTCCTTGTATGAGCTGAAAGTTTAGAGGGACGGCCAGGTCTTGGTAGATTTGCAGTGGTCTGATACTCCTTCCATTTCAATATTATCGCTTGCACAGTGCTCCTTGGGATGTTTAAAGCTTGGGAAATCTTTTTGTATCCAAATCCGGCTTGAAACTTCTTCACAACAGTATCTCTGACCTGCCTGGTGTGTTCCTTGTTCTTCATGATGCTCTCTGCGCTTTTAACGGACCTCTGAGACTATCACAGTGCAGGTGCATTTATACGGAGACTTGATTACACACAGGTGGATTGTATTTATCATAATTAGTCATTTAGGTCAACATTGGATCATTCAGAGATCCTCACTGAACTTCTGGAGAGAGTTTGCTGCACTGAAAGTAAAGGGGCTGAATAATTTTGCACGCCCAATTTTTCAGTTTTTGATTTGTTAAAAAAGTTTGAAATATCCAATAAATGTCGTTCCACTTCATGATTGTGTCCCACTTGTTGTTGATTCTTCACAAAAAAATACAGTTTTATATCTTTATGTTTGAAGCCTGAAATGTGGCAAAAGGTCGCAAAGTTCAAGGGGGCCGAATACTTTCGCAAGGCACTGTATCTTGTTAAATACTATTATTGCACACAGTGAGTCCATGCAACTTATGTGATTTTTACTCCTGAACTTTTTTAGGCTTGCCATAACAAATACTTATTGACTCAAGACATTTCAGCTTTTCATTCTTTATTAATTTGCAAACATTTCTAAAAACATAATTCCACTTTGACATTATTGTGTATAGGCCAGTGACACAAAATCTCAATTTAATCAATAAAAAATTCAGGCTGAAACACAACAAAAATGTGGAAAAAGTCAAGGGGTGGGAATACTTTCTGAAGGCACTGTATCCATTTAAAATCAAATATTTGGAGAGAGGGTCTCTTGATTTTGCATTGGGACGCAGGTTGTCTAGCAGTTAAGAGTGTTGGGCCGGTAACCAAAAGGTTGGTGGTTCGAATCCTTGAGCTGGGAAATATCTGTTGATGTGCCCTTGAGCAAGGCACTTAACCGTAGTTGCTCTGGATAAAAGTGTTGACTAAAATGTAAAAAAAAATATTAATTCAAATGAGTAATGGAATGAATAAATATTCCTCAGTCCTAATCAGAATGTTTTTCACAGTGTGTGAGGAAGCGCTATCCACAACCATATATATTGCCACCACTGTCCCAGTGGTTGCAATTCTACTGGTTGCTGTGTTGGGGATTGTTTGGTTCTTCAAGTACAGGAAAAGGTGGGTCTGGTTGATGGGTGTCCCCAGAGGGATGCTCTCAAGTTTGATTGACATTGATCAATTTCTATAGCAACATGATGTCCTCTGCCTTCTATTAGTCATTGCAGATACATTTGACTCACATTCGCTAAAATAACAACTGATTTGATTTTCTAGGTCCAGGTGTGTAACTATGCAAGTGTCTGGATATTATGCTAATTTCAACATGACTCCAATGACCAAACCTGAAAGGTATGCTTAAAACTATGAAACATCCTTCAGTAAATTGCTAGTTTGACATATTTCAGTTTTACTTCTGAATGTTACTCTAAAATATGTTCTTTGATTTGACCTACAGTGTCAGTGAGATACTTGTCTTCCCCTATCTCCACAGAGTCAAAACTACAAAGAAAGATGACACCCAAGTTCCTCCTCCAAGGGTCATCGATGAGCCCGTCTATGGCAACGTCCAGGTACATTACAGCACCCTGAGCAGATCTGTTTTAAACTGACAGTACTCTTTATAAAGATAGTGCATGTAGACAGTTGATAAGTCATCAGCTTTGGATCTAATGTTCTTTACCCACTGGGCACACACTGGTTGACCCAATGTTGTTTCCTCGTCATTGAAATGACATGACAATGAAGCAACGTGAAATAGATGTTGAGTTGACGTCTGTGGCCAGTGGGTACTATATATGTTTAGCATGTTGGCCATTTAGTGTTGTGCTCATAGCTTTTTTATAGACCTTTCCCTGCCTGATTTCTCCATTTCTCTTTACAGGATCCAAACGATCCGGTGGACAGTATGGATCAAATGGACAGTGTATATGCAAATGTGGATCATACAAAACAGTGATGAGGCTGCATCTCAGATTTCGTCACTGCTTAATAATACTTGTTGAGTGTGTGCGCGCGCGTGTGTTTTTATCTTGATTGTTTTCTTGTCAAAAGGCAGTTTACAGAGTGTCAGCCCTCATTTCTCACATCCTGTTTGACTTTCACTTGGTTAGACAATAATATGTGCAGCTTGTTTGTTAAATGTAAAATACATAGTTCAGAATGTAACTATTTTTGAAAGGTCAAATCAAATCAAATCAAATTTTATTTGTCACATACACATGGTTAGCAGATGTTAATGCGAGTGTAGCGAAATGCTTGTGCTTCTAGTTCCGACAATGCAGTAATAACAAGTAATCTAACTAATAATTCCAAAACTACTGTCTTGTACACAGTGTAAGGGGATAAAGAATATGTACATAAGGATATATGAATGAGTGATGGTACAGAGCAGCATAGGCAAGATACAGTAGATGGTATCGAGTACAGTATGTACAAATGAGATGAGTATGTAAACAAAGTGGCATAGTATAAAGTGGCTAGTGATACATGTATTACATAAGGATACCGTCGATGATATAGAGTACAGTATATACGTATGCATATGAGATGAATAATGTAGGGTAAGTAACATTTATATAAGGTAGCATTGTTTAAAGTGGCTAGTGATATATTTACATCATTTCCCATCAATTCCCATTATTAAAGTGGCTGGAGTTGAGTCAGTGTCAGTGTGTTGGCAGCAGCCACTCAGTGTTAGTGGTGGCTGTTTAACAGTCTGATGGCCTTGAGATAGAAGCTGTTTTTCAGTCTCTCGGTCCCAGCTTTGATGCACCTGTACTGACCTCGCCTTCTGGATGATAGCGGGGTGAACAGGCAGTGGCTCGGGTGGTTGATGTCCTTGATGATCTTTATGGCCTTCCTGTGACATCGGGTGGTGTAGGTGTCCTGGAGGGCAGGTAGTTTGCCCCCGGTGATGCGTTGTGCAGACCTCACTACCCTCTGGAGAGCCTTACGGTTGAGGGCGGTGCAGTTGCCATACCAGGCGGTGATACAGCCCGCCAGGATGCTCTCGATTGTGCATCTGTAGAAGTTTGTGAGTGCTTTTGGTGACAAGCCGAATTTCTTCAGCCTCCTGAGGTTGAAGAGGCGCTGCTGCGCCTTCTTCACGATGCTGTCTGTGTGAGTGGACCAATTCAGTTTGTCTGTGATGTGTATGCCGAGGAACTTAAAACTTGCTACCCTCTCCACTACTGTTCCATCGATGTGGATAGGGGGGTGTTCCCACTGCTGTTTCCTGAAGTCCACAATCATCTCCTTAGTTTTGTTGACGTTGAGTGTGAGGTTATTTTCCTGACCCCACACTCCGAGGGCCCTCACCTCCTCCCTGTAGGCCGTCTCGTCGTTGTTGGTAATCAAGCCTACCACTGTTGTGTCGTCCGCAAACTTGATGATTCCCGCCTGGTCGTCAGAGGATTCCGCTTCCCCATTGAATCCACCTATTTACTCCCATCAACTCACCACCGCTACCCGCTACACCACCTGGATATATCTACCCATTCACATTCACTTGTAAATAAATACTCACCTTCTTCCTACTCTCCTTGTCCTGGTCTGCTTCTGGGTTCGATTTTGAAGAATCGTGACACAGCGTGGCCAGGAGGAGCAGGGATCCTGGGCCCGGGAGAAAAGTGAGTGGAGGACATCATGGACATGGGAGGAGGTTATGGCAGGGGACAATACCCTGCCATGGAAGCAGGCGGAGGCAGCGAAGGAGGACCAACGGCGACTCCGAAGTTCACGACCATGGGGGAAGCCCGAGAGGCAGCCCAAAAATGTTTTATTGGGGTGACACGGGTTGAGTTTGAGAGCGAAGAGGAGTATTGGGATAGACTGAGCAAGGAGTATTGTGAGATGGTTGAGGGGAGTGATGAGGTAGAGTGGATGGTTTGGTGTCTGGAGCAAGACAATCGCCGTGAGGAGCGTGGGACCAGTTTTGCGAAGGTACGCAATGTGTCTCCAGTGCGCATCCACAGCCCGGGGCGTTCTGTGCCAGCTCCTAGCACTTGACATGCGAAAGTGTGAATCCAGCCTGGACGGGTTGTGCCGGCTCAGCGCACCTGGTCTCCAGAACGCCTCCTCGGTTCAGGATATCCTGCGCCGGCTCTACACACTTTGTCGCCAGTGCGCCTTCACAGCCCAGTGCATCCTGTGCCAGCGCTCCGCACTTGCCGGGTTAAAGTGAGCATCCAGCCAGGACGCGTTGTGCCAGCTCTATGCCCCAGACCTCCAGTGCGCCTCCATGGCCCAGTATATCCTGCGCCGGCCATATGTACTGTGTCTCCAGTGAACCTCCACGGTCCAGTACGTCCTATGCATCCTCTCCGCACTCGCCCTGACGTGCGTGTCATCAGCCCGGTGCTACCTGTACCGGTCCCACACATCAGGCCACCAGTGCGCCTCCACAGTCAGCTTCCGGCAACAGTTCCACAGTCCAGAGCTTCCAGCGACAGTTCCACAGTCCAGAACCTCCAATGACGGTCCACAGTCCAGAACCTCTTGAGACGGTCCGCGGTCCGGAACCTCTTGAGACGGTCCGCGGTCCGGAACCTCCTGAGACGGTCCGCGGTCCGGAACCTCAACCTCCTGAGACGGTCCGCGGTCCGGAACCTCCTGAGACGGTCCGCAGTCCAGAGCCTCCAGCGAGGGATCTCAGTCCGGAGCCTCCTGCGAGGGTTCCCAATCCGGATCCTCCGGCGACGAACCACGGTCCGGAGCCTCCTGCGAGGGTTCCCAGTCCGGAGCCTCCGGCGATGATCTACGATCTGGAGTCCCCGGCGACGATCTACGGTCTGGTTCCTCCGGCGGCGATTCACGGTCCGGAGCCTCCGGCGACGATTCACGTTCCGGTTCATCTGGCGATGACCCATGGTCCGGTTCTTCTGGCAACGAGCCACGGTCCGGTTCCTCCGATGACGTGTCCACGAACGGAGTTGGTACTTCGCCCCGCACCGGAGCTGCCCCCAACGGTAGATGCCCACCCAGACCCTCCCCTATCACGCCCTGACCATAGAGAGCTTTTATTCTCTATGTTGGTTAGGTCGGGGTGTGATTTAAGGGTGAGTTATCTAGGTGAATTATATTTCTATTGTGGCCTTGTATGGTTCCCAATCAGAGGCAGCTGTTTATCGTTGTCTCTGATTGGGGATCATATTTAGGTAGCCATTTTACAATTTCTGCTTTGTGGGATCTTGTCTATGTATAGTTGCTTGTGAGCATTATATTAGCTTCACGTTTCATTTGTTTGTTTTGTTGTTTTGTCCTTTAAAGTTTTCTATTCCAAAATAAAGGATGCAAACATACCACGCTGCATCTTGGTCCGCTCCTTATAACGGTCATGACACATCCCCATATTGTTACTTATCCTATTGCTATTTTGCACCACAGTATCTCTACTTGCACATCATCATCTGCACATCTATCACTCCAGTGTTAATGCTAAATTGTAATTATTTCACCTCTATGGCCTATTTATTGCCTTACCTCCCTACTCTTCTACATTTGCACACACTGTATATATATTTTTCTATTGTGTTATTGACTGTAGGTTTGTTTATGTGTAACTCTGTGTTTTTGTCGCACTGCTTTGCTTTATCTTGGCCAGGTCGCAGTTGTAAATGAGAACTTGTTCTCAACTGGCCTACCTGGTTAAATAAAGGTGAAATAACAATAAATCAAATAAAAATTAGTCATGCCCAATTCTAAATACAGTAACAGTTCTGAGCAACAACAAAAAACTGCATACAGTATATCCTAAACTAACACAATTATTCAAATTGTCTTTACCTTATAACAATGTCCGGTCTTCAAGTAGATGTGTGTATGGTGAGAAAGTGTTGTTTGTCATGTATAGCTTTTCGAATCAAGTTGAGCAGTGACTCAATCAGGAAGTAACAAGAGGTCTAATTGTAGAACCTCATACATAGATAACGGTTATCACGCCTGAATGCATCGACTAAACATGCCCATTAAGATGATAAAGTATCAAATGTTACAGTGGGTAACTTAAAGATTACAAGCAAAGAACATGCTGAACACAAATGCTGAAGCAGTTTTATTGTATTCCTGAGTGTACCTGACCCTTCGATGCTATCACCATCAAAACCCCCTGTGGGTGTCCTACTTTCATCTTTCAGTGTCTATGTGTGCATTAGCCTACACAGAATCTGTCTTCATTGTTTTATGTATTCTTGGGGAGTGAAAGAGTACACTCTATGGAAAGAACAGTAGAGAATCAGACCAAAGGCCTTGTGTAGGCCTACTATTTTCACACCAATGATACAGTGCCTTGCGAAAGTATTCGGCCCCCTTGAACTTTGCGACCTTTTGCCACATTTCAGGCTTCAAACATAAAGATATAAAACTGTATTTTTTTGTGAAGAATCAACAACAAGTGGGACACAATCATGAAGTGGAACGACATTTATTGGATATTTCAAACTTTTTTAACAAATCAAAAACTGAAAAATTGGGCGTGCAAAATTATTCAGACCCCTTAAGTTAATACTTTGTAGCGCCACCTTTTGCTGCGATTACAGCTGTAAGTCGCTTGGGGTATGTCTCTATCAGTTTTGCACATCGAGAGACTGACATTTTTTCCCATTCCTCCTTGCAAAACAGCTCGAGCTCAGTGAGGTTGGATGGAGAGCATTTGTGAACAGCAGTTTTCAGTTCTTTCCACAGATTCTCGATTGGATTCAGGTCTGGACTTTGACTTGGCCATTCTAACACCAGGATATGTTTATTTTTTAACCATTCCATTGTAGATTTTGCTTTATGTTTTGGATCATTGTCTTGTTGGAAGACAAATCTCCGTCCCAGTCTCAGGTCTTTTGCAGACTCCATCAGGTTTTCTTCCAGAATGGTCCTGTATTTGGCTCCATCCATCTTCCCATCAATTTTAACCATCTTCCCTGTCCCTGCTGAAGAAAAGCAGGCCCAAACCATGATGCTGCCACCACCATGTTTGACAGTGGGGATGGTGTGTTCAGCTCTGTTGCTTTTACGCCAAACATAACGTTTTGCATTGTTGCCAAAAAGTTCAATTTTGGTTTCATCTGACCAGAGCACCTTCTTCCACATGTTTGGTGTGTCTCCCAGGTGGCTTGTGGCAAACTTTAAACAACACTTTTTATGGATATCTTTAAGAAATGGCTTTCTTCTTGCCACTCTTCCATAAAGGCCAGATTTGTGCAATATACGACTGATTGTTGTCCTATGGACAGAGTCTCCCACCTCAGCTGTAGATCTCTGCAGTTCATCCAGAGTGATCATGGGCCTCTTGGCTGCATCTCTGATCAGTCTTCTCCTTGTATGAGCTGAAAGTTTAGAGGGACGGCCATGTCTTGGTAGATTTGCAGTGGTCTGATACTCCTTCCATTTCAATATTATCGCTTGCACAGTGCTCCTTGGGATGTTTAAAGCTTGGGAAATCTTTTTGTATCCAAATCCGGCTTTAAACTTCTTCACGACAGTATCTCGGACCTGCCTGGTGTGTTCCTTGTTCTTCATGATGCTCTCTGCGCTTTTAACGGACCTCTGAGACTATCACAGTGCAGGTGCATTTATACGGAGGCTTGATTACACACAGGTGGATTGTATTTATCATCATTAGTCATTTAGGTCAACATTGGATCATTCAGAGATCCTCACTGAACTTCTGGAGAGAGTTTGCTGCACTGAAAGTAAAGGGGGTGAATAATTTTGCACGCCCAATTTTTCAGTTTTTGATTTGTTAAAAAAGTTTGAAATATCCACTAAATGTCGTTCCACTTCATGATTGTGTCCCACTTGTTGTTGATTCTTCACAAAAAAATACAGTTTTATATCTTTATGTTTGAAGCCTGAAATGTGGCAAAAGGTCGCAAAGTTCAAGGGGGCCGAATACTTTCGCAAGGCACTGTATATTCATATTCTGTACTGTAGTCATATGGTCAAGAGGAAAGCCTGACGTCCATGTGCAGAGTGGAGTGGTTTGGGAAATTCCAACTCAAACAAATGAGGCAAAACAAAATGTTATACTGCAAAATTAACATATTTAAAGAGAGTAAAGACAAGTGTATAGTAAGTCCTGACCTAAAGACATTGCAGTCAGGTGTGGGTAAAATCACTGGGGAAGAATATGATGTGGCTGTCAATGGTTCTGATTTCTGTGTTTGTGCATTTGTGCGTGTCAGCGTGTTCATGCAAATAGAAAAACATGTTGACTGACCCTCCTTGTAGAGCAACGCCAAACCATCCTCCTCTCTTTCATGTTTATGAAACGATCTACCACTCTGTCATACAGTAGATGCTTTTCGTTTTGTCCTAGGCTACCTGGCTAAAATGCTTGCTCACTAGCTTATCTTCCATTCATGGGACACGTTACCTAGTTAACATTAGCCTTCCACATCTAGCTACATATTGAACTTCCATCCTCTCATAACAATGTATGTACGTATTAATGGTTGGATCAGAATTGCCATAGAGATCCTATTAAAATCTACCTCTCAGCATATCATCCATAATTTGTCCTCTTTGAATTAACCTATTTTTCTCCCCCTGTTTGCTTTGGGGTCTGTGTTATTGAAGAGTAACATCAACTGCTAACATTTCTATTAATCAAATGGGGCGATTGTAGACTACATACAGTTTGGATGCTATAATTATTTTGGAGTAGACCAACATGCAGAGGTAGCTTACTTTTTGAAGTGATTTGTTTGAAAATATCATGACTGGTTATGTTAATGCCACATTGAAAAGTAATATATTTTGACTGTTTAAATTAGGTCACGTAGAGTAGGCTAAACTGAAAAACCTAACCTCTATCAAATAAAAAGATGGCGGAGCCGCAAAAGTACTTGTGCGAGAGTGTTTATTTACAGAGTGAATCCGGAAGAAAAACAGTACTGCCATCCAAAGTATCCATTATGGGACAGCTCAAAACAATGCTGCCCCATCCACAGCTCAATCAAGCTTTTCATGACACAATATTTATTTATTTTATTTATGTTTAATTTCACCTTTATTTACCCAGGCAGGCAAGTTGAGAACAAGTTCTCATTTACAATTGCGACCTGGCCAAGATAAAGCAAAGCAGTTTGGCACATACAACAACACAGAGTTACACATGGAGTAAAACAAACATACAGTCAATAATGCAGTAGAAAAATAAGTCTATATACAATGTGAGCAAATGAGGTGAGATAAGGGAGGTAAAAGGCAAAAAAAGGTCATGGTGGCGAAGTAAATACAATATAGCAAGTAAAACACTAGAATGGTAGATTTGCAGTGGAATAAGGAGCTAAATAAATAAATAAATACAGTAGGGGGAGAGGTAGTTGTTTGGGCTAAATTATTTTGAAGAGGGGGATGACCGCAGCTGCTTTCCAATCTTTGGGAAAGAGAGGTTGAACAGGCTAGTAATAGGGGTTGCAACAATTTCGGCAGATAATTTTAGAAAGAAAGGGTCCAGATTGTCTTGCCCGGCTGATTTGTAGGGGTCCAGATTTTGCAGCTCTTTCAGAACATCAGCTGACTGGATTTGGGAGAAGGAGAAATGGGGAAGGCTTGGGCGAGTTGCTGTGGGGGGTGCAGTGCTGTTGACCGGGGTAGGGGTAGCCAGGTGGAAGGCATGGCCAGCCGTAGAGAAATGCTTATTGAAATTCTCAATGATAGTGGATTTATCGGTGGTGACAGTGTTTCCTATCCTCAGTGCAGTGGGCAGCTGGGAGGAGGTGTTCTTATTCTCCATAGCATTTACAGTGTCCCAGAACTTTTTTGAGTTTGTGTTGCAGGAAGCAAATTTCTGCTTGAAAAAGCTAGCCTTGGCTTTTCTAACTGCCTGTGTATATTGATTTCTAGCTTCCCTGAAAAGTTGCATATACCAATATACCAATATAACATTTACAAAATCACATTACTACTGACTTTCAATATGCCCATTAATGAGCCATTCGGGACAGGCACTACAAAGTCAGCCCGATTGCCTTAGCTCGGGTCCTTATCCCAGCAGAGAGGAGAGAGAGGAAACTAACCAAACAAACAACGCGTTCATCCATAACATTGATAAGTATAGTAAACGTTGCTTAAATTAAACATGAACACTTGTCTGTATATTCCTTATACCTGTTACTGAAGGGAGGTAAGTGTGAAATGTATGTACTAAGATAGGGACATTAACTTGTGTGTCGACCCACATTGTTAACGTAGCTAATAACGGAGCAGGGAGGCACGATGAATGTGTGTGTTAGTGTACCAAATGCTGCCCGCGGCCAGTGACGGACTTCCCCGTCACATATGTATTTTTGTTAATTGAAATAAATGTCATGGCTTTAGAAACTTCTGATAGGCTAACTGACATCATTTGAGTCAATTGGAGGTTTACCTGTGGATGTATTTCAAGGCTTACCTTCAAACTCAATGCCTCTTTGCTTGACATCATGGGACAATCAAAAGACATCAGCCAAGAACGCCAAGAAAAATTGTAGACCTCCACACGTCTGGTTCATCCTTGTGAGCAATTTCTAAATGCCTGAAGGTACCACGTTCATCTGTACAAACAATAGTACGCAGGTATAAACAACATGGGACCAGGCAGCCATCATACCGTTCAGGAATGAGGCGTTCTGTCTCCTAGAGATGAACGTACTTTGGTGCGAAAAGTGCAAATCAATCCCAGATGCTGGAGGAAACAGGTACAAAAGTATCTATGTCCACAGTAAAAGAAGTCCTATAATCAACAGAACCTGAAAGGCCGCTCAGCAAGGAAGAAGCCAAAACCAGCATGAAAAAGCCAGACTACGGTTTGCAACTGCACATGGGGACAAAGATCGTACTTTTTGGAGAAATGTCCTCTGGTCTGATGAAACAAAAATAGAACTGATTGGCCATAATGACCATCGTTATGTTTTGAGGAAAAAGGGGGAGGCTTGCAAGCCGAAGAACACCATCCCAACCGTGAAACACGGGGTGGCAGAATCATGTTGTGGGGGTGCAATGCTGCAGGAGGGACTGGTGCACTTCACAAAATAGATGGCATCATGAGGACCTGAAAATGGTGTGCATATATTGAAGCAACATCACAACACATCAGTTAGCCTTTTGCGTGTAGGGGGCAGTATTTTCGTTTTTGGCTAAAAAATGTACCCATTTGAAACTGCCTATTTCTCAGCCCCAGAAACTAGAATATGCATATCATTGTCAGATTAGGATAGAAAACACTCTAAAGTTTCCAAAACTGTCAAAATATTGTCTGTGAGTATAACAGAACTGATATTGCAGGAAAATCCAATCAGGAAGTGCCTATTATTTTGAAACCTCTCTGTTCCTATGCATGCCTATCCTCCATTTAAAGGGATATCAATCATATTCCTTTTTCTATGGCTTCCCTAAGGTGTCAACAGTCTTTAGATATAGTTTCAGGCTTTTATTTTGAAGAATGAGCGTGAGTTGCGTAAGTGGATAGGTGGGGGCTCTCAGAGTGAGTTTTGCACTATAGAGTAAAGCGGCCATTGTTCCTCCCGGTCCTATTGAAAAAGGTACACACTCAGTTGATATATTATCGAATATATCTTTTAAAAACAACATGAGGATTGATTATAAAAAAAGTTTGACATGTTTCTGTGGACATTATGGATATTATTTGGAATATACGTCTGCGTTGTTGTGACTGCTCTTTCCTGTGGATTTCTGAACATAATGTGACAAACAAACGTCGGTATTTTGGGTATAAAAATAATCTTTATGGAACAAAAGGAGCATTTGTTGTGTAACTGGGAGTCTCGTGAGTGAAAACATCCGAAGATCATCAAAGGTAAACGATTCTTTTGATTGCTTTTCTGATTGTCGTGACCTAGCTACTTAATGCTTAGTGTACATAATGTTATGTTATGCTATCGATAAACTTACACAAACGCTTCGATTGCTTTCGCTGTAAAGCATAATTTTAAAATCTGAGACGACAGGTGGATTAACAAAAGGCTAAGCTGTGTTTTGCCATATTACACTTGTGATTTCATGAATATGAATATTTTTTAGTAATATTATTTGACTGTGGCGCTATGCTATTCAGCGGTTGCTGATGACAATTATCCCTCTACCGGGATGGGTAGCGTCAACAAGTTTTAAAGCTTGGTCGCAAATGGGTCTTCCAAATGGACAATGACCCTAAGCATACTTCCAAAGTTGTGGCAAAATGGCTTAAGGACAACAAAGTCAAGGTATTGGGGTGGCCATCACAACGTCCTGACCTCAATCCTATAGAAAATGTGTGGGCAGAACTTAAAACGCATGTGCGAACTAGGAGGCCTACAAACCTGACTCAGTTACACCAGCTCTGTCAGGAGGAATGGGCCAAAATTCACCCAACTTATTGTGGGAAGCTTGTGGAAGGCTACCTGAAACGTTTGACATTTAAAGGCAATGCTACCAAATACTAATTGAGTGTATGTAAACTTCTGACCCACTGGGAATGTGATGAAAGATATAAAAGCTGAAATAAATCCTTCTCTCTACTATTATTCAGACATTTTACATTCTTAAAATAAAGTGGTGATCCTAACTGACCTAAGACAGGGAATATTTACAAGGATTAAATGTCAAGAATTGTGAAAATGTATTAAATGTATTTAGCTAAGGTGCATGTAAACTTCTGACTTCAACTGTATGTAACTCCACAAATAAATACAAGAGCAACCCTACCTCTTCTTGGTCAACAGGCTGACATGGGAATTAGTATTATTACCACCACAAATGCACTAATACCAATTGAAACGTACAGCAACAACGTCTTATCTGGCCATAAACAAATAAACATGATTTATTAACGTACAAATAATATCCTTTATGATGTTAAAACCTCTTTGGGCCAGGTGTCCCGCTAGCGTCCCAGCACGACAACATCCTGAGAAATTGCAGAGCGCGAAATTCAAAATACCAAAATAGTAATATTAAACATTCATGAAAATACAAGTGTCATACATCATTCTTTAGCTTAGAACCTTGGTAATTGAACCGCTTTGTCTGATTTACTATAAGCTTTACGGCAAAAGCATAGCATGCGATTGTCTGAGGACAGCACCCCGCACACCAGTATTAAAAACATTTTTCAAACCACCAGAGGTGTCACAAAAATCAGAAATAGCAATAAAATAAAGAACAAACCTTTGAAGATCTTCCTCTGTTAGCAATCCCAAGGGTCCCAGCTACACAACAAATGGATGTTTTGTTCGATAAAGTCCTTCCTTAAATCCCAAAAATGTCAGTTTAGTTGGAGCGCTTGATTCAGTAATCCAATCTTTGAAAATGCATACAAACCTATCCAAAAAGTTACCAGTGAAGTTTGTCCAAACAAGTCAAACGATGTTTCTAATTAATCCTCAGGTACTCTAATATCTAAATAAATGATCAAATTTAAGACGAAGTATAGTATGTTCAATAGTGAATATAAATAACGAAGAGCATGCACCTCATTCACGTGCACAACAAGACTACTTTTCTAATGAGAGACACCTTGGAAAAACTACAACTACTTGTTCGTTTTTCAAAAAACAAGCCTGAAACCCTTTCTAAAGACAGTAGACATCTAGTGGAAGCCATAGGAACTGCAATCTGGGAGGAATTATTTTGAATATCCAATAGGCTTGCATTGAAATTGCCTGTGGCCTCAAAAAAAAGTTTCTGGATGGATTCTCCTCGGGTTTTTGCCTGCCATATCAGTTTTGTTATACTCACAGACATTATTTTAACAGTTTTAGAAACTTCCGAGTGTTTTTCATCCAATGCTACCAATTACATGCATATCCTAGCTTCTGGGCCTGAGTAACAGGCAGTTTACTTTGGGCACGTTAGTCATCCGGAATTCAGGATACTGTCCCCTAGCCTTAACCTCTAGTGACATCCCATCCCGTTGTCATCATCTGACACTAATTAGCATAACGCAACAGACATAAATATTACTAGAAAATATTTATATTCAAGAAAATCACAAGTGAAATATATTGAGACACAGCGTAACCTTTTGTTAATCACCCTGTCATCTCAGATTTTCAAAATATGCTTTACAGCCAAAGCTAGACAAGCATTTGTGTAAGTTTATCGATAGCCTAGCATAGAATTTTGTCCAGCTAGCAGCAGGTAACTTGGTCACGGAAATCAGAAAAGCAATCAAATTAAATCGTTTACCTTTGATGAGCTTTGGATGTTTTCACTCACGAGACTCCCAGTTAGATAGCAAATGTTCCTTTTTCCAAAAAGATTATTTTTGTAGGCGAAATAGCTCCGTTTGTTCTTCACGTTTGGCTGAGAAATCGCCCGGAAATTGCAGTCACGAAAACGGCGAAAAATATTCCAAATTAGCTCCATAATATCGACAGAAACATGGCAAACGTTGTTTATATTCAATCCTCAAGGTGTTTTTCAAATATCTATTCGATAATATATCCATCGGGACAATTAGTTTTTCAGTAGGACCGATTGGAGTAATGGCTACCTCTGTATTTTACGCGAGAATCTCTCTGGGAGCATCAGGTGACCACTTGCGCAATGTAGCAGCCTACGGGTATTCTTCAACATAAATGCGTAAAACTACTTCACAATGCTGTAGACACCTTCGGGAATACGGAGAAAGAGTAATATAGTTGATAGCCCATTCACTGCTCAATAGGGACGCATTGGAACGCAGCACTTTCAAAACATGAGGCACTTCCGGATTGGATGTTTCTCAGGCTTTCGCCTGCAACATCAGTTCTGTTATACTCACAGACAATATTTTTACAGTTTTGGAAACTTTAGAGTGTATTCTATCCTAAGCTGTCAATTATATGCATATTCTAGCATCTTGTCCTGACAAAATATCCCGTTTACTACGGGAACGTTTTTTCTCCAAAAATGAAAATACTGCCCCCTAGTCACAAAAGGGTGTTAAAAAGATAACAGAGAAATTTTGAGCTAAAAAATATATATATATTTTAACAGGCCCATGGGCGTTAAAATAAAAACGTAATATTCAATATGGGTGATTTAGACTAAATATTAGCACTACACAATCTGGTGGGTGATAACCTTCAATCTGGATAACAACACAAAACATATCATAAAACTAGAGAAATCGTTACAGTATGACAAATATTACGAAATCAAGCAACACCCAAACATGACGGAGAGTAAAACAGGGGAACCTATTTCAAAACGAAAACGTGACTCTTCTACATATAGGAGAGTTAAAAAGGTTATTCCATCAAACTTCTAATTATTAGAATAGTACACAACGCAGAACAGAACAACCAAGTTATGGGTCAGTGGCCCAAGCCCGCAAACAGGAATATTCCAAGTTCAGACAAAAGGGGTGAGTCAGATCGCGATGATCGCCAGGAACATAACTTTTGGTGTCAATTTTTAATTGTTGTGCTACTAGTGCTGCCTGTTGATTTTAAGTAGGCAGCTACAGTAGCTGAATGATGTTAACATCTTTGGGTTTTATTTCATTAAATGTATTTTATTTAATCTGGGTGTTTATGTCACCTACTAACACCATGGTACTACCCGTGGCCCCCGTTCTCCTCAGTCTGAGAAAACAATGAGAGAGAAAGGTATGTGTTGCAGATTACTCCTTTGTGGAAGTCCATAACGTGAAATAAATAAAACACCCCAAGGTTAATGCTGTAGATATTGATATAATAGAGTGTTGGACTATTACCCGAAAGGACAGGCAGTTTACCCACTGTTCCTAGGCCGTCATTGAAGATAAGAATTTGTTCTTAACTGACTTGCCTAGTTAAATAAAGATTTTTTTTAAATGTAAAAAAAATAAACGGTTAGCTGAATTGCCGACTGATGCTAGCGTTGCATTATGGGAGATGTAGTTTTAGCCCTCTAAGGTCTGAATGGTATAAAGGCGATTTCACGTTGTAGCTTGTTTGTATTACAGTGTTTTTATACCTGAGTTGTTGTATTTTAATACTGTCAACACTGAAAGCACCTAGTAATATATTGGGGATGTGAAACAGGATATGTGTTTTACCTTTCTTCCTGCTCCTGTATAGAACAACTTGTCAGATGGTGCATTGGAGACGGATGTGTTCCTGTCCTGTTTTTTCACAATACTATTGCAGGTATGGTTTTATTGTCTAAGAATTAAGATCATACATTCTTTGTATTAAGTACTGGTTATTATTTTATACTATACATTATGGCTTTATGTATGAATGTGATTGTGTGAGTCCGAGAAAACACTGACAGGCTGACACTGACAGGCTGAAAACACTGACAAAATACATTTAGAAAATCTATATTATTAAATTATTGCGCACGCCAACGAGCGTCTGCGTTGCAAGGTCTAAAATAGAAGTCAGTTCTATTTCTGACGCAGATTGCGCTGCAAGTCCTGCCTCTCCCATCTCCTCATTGGTTTATAGAAGCAGGTACCCACATGCCATCTCCTCATTGGTTATACCCACGTAGGTGACTGAAAGACGAACAAGGCCAGTGGCAGTAATGCACCTAATTTATGAAAGTTGCCAATCGCAATATAAAGTCAAGAGAAGAAAAAGCCTGGAAGGAGGAGAGATGACTAGAAACGATTAGGTTGACCGTTTCATGTGTGGATTAATTGGTGGAGTAGAGGACCTTGTGCATTTCAGATAAAATAACAACTCAATGTTTATATCCCAGGACAAATTAGCTATGTCCCCAAATGAATATAATTGGTTCAGAGTTTGTTTTGATATTTTAACCTGCATGTCGTGATCGCGTTTGGTGTAGGGGAACAAAATACATTTATGCACGATGGCGCACGCGCGCAGTCGGTTTGGGTTCCGTGTGAGAGAGAAAGAAAAACTTGTCAGATGGTGCATTGTAGACTGATGTGTTCCTGTCCTGTCTTTTCACAATACTATTGCAGATGGACGTAAAAGCCAAAAAGACAGCCGTGGTGTCGCTCTTCATTTCTTGGTTCTTCTGTGGTACATATAAAGACCGCTACATACATACACAGACGATTTCATCTTTTCACCACCGGGAATGGTAAAGTTCTAAACCGAGCTGTTAAAATCAATAAATGACAAACTGGGCATACTTAACACTAGTCAGTAAGGATATAAAAGAGTTGAAGGCAAACCTCGAGATGAGTGACGAAAAAGCTGCGACATTGGAGAAAGACACAAGCAAGCCAAAAGGGCCAGTCAATAGATAGAAACCGAACTTAATGAACTTAAAAAGGAGAACATTGTTCTGAGAGAAGTCTTACTTGACATACAGACTAGATCCATGAGAGAATCTGGTACTTACAGGTATCCAAGAGAAAGAAGGAGAAGTTCCTGGATGTGTAGTTAGAGAATTCCTCCTTCCAGCGCTTCAGATCCCCTTCGAAGCTATCGACAAAATCCAAATCAAGCTTCAGACAGAGGACAGAGGTATGAACGCCCAAACGTTGACAAAATTGCTTTCATTAAAGATAAAATAATGGTTAAAAGCCTGGGTAAAATACTTTCCGACAAGTAAATATGCATGAATGACCAGTTCCCCAAGGAAATTGCAGAATGGCGCAAAGTTCTGTATCCAATTTTCAAGAAAAATAGATTGAAAAGGAAACGCGTAGCTCTCGTGGTCGATAAACGGTATATTGATATACATATTTTCTATCTTCAAATATAACTAATTGGAACACAAAAGCACTAATTCAATGTGGTGGAGATAAAAACACAGTAAACAGAAGGCACAGTATGTGTGGATGGTGTAGTGTGTTTTTTTGTTTTTGGGAAAGTGGCATTGAGTGAGAAAGGAAATGGTTGCATATCCCAGAACCAATGTATGTCTGTGAGTAGGGGTTGTGACAAAGCTTTCAATGTTGTGCAGATGAGAGATATACATTTTATAATGAATTATTGTCCTATCATGGTGGAACTACATTTTTTAAATGAATTATATATCTAATTTATTTATGGTCTTATATTGATGGAAGGGTCCACAACCCTAGACACCCACCTGAACGACCCAGATACTAAGGAGAAGTCCCTATCTGTTTTATGGGCCTACTGTAAGTAGCCTATGCACAGCCAAATCAGAAAGATTCATGCTGTCAGAGACCTACTAAAGCAGCACCGCCCCCTCAAGATTCTGGGCCTGCCTGGCAGAAATTCAAAAGGGGAGGTGATATTAATTAACAGTAATTTTGATCCAAATGTGCAAATTGTCCAAACAGATCATCAAGGTAGATGGATTATTTTAAATATGTTATTGGACCATAAGCAGATATGGCTTATTAACGTATACGGTCCAAATAATGATGATCCAAGCTTCTTTGAAAATATATATAAGAATTTATCAACTCTACAAGCAACACTAGACTCTATTATTATGGTGGGGGATTTAATACGGTTTTAAATACCTCTATGGACTGTAAAGGAAATCACACTACAAACTATCACACTTGTGCACTTAAGGAAATCATGAATGTCAGGGATATATTGGAATTAGTGGATATATGGAGACTTAAATACCCTGACCTAGTGAGATATACATGGCAGAGGCCTAATCAAGGCTGTCATCTTGATTACTTTCTTATGTCATTCTCTCTGGCACCAAAAGTTTAAAAAAAAGTGTTGATAGGGGACAGAATGCGGTCGCATCGTCACATAATTGGCATGTATATTACTCTTACAGAATTTACACGTGGGCGAGGATATTGGAAATTTAATCAAAGCTCACTGGATGATAACTTGTGTATAACTATGACAGAAGAATTTATAACTGACTTTTTCCTGACATAACATAGGTACAGCAGATCCCCTTCTTGTATGGGACACTTTTAAATGTGCCATTAGAGGCCATGCAATTCAGTACTCATCTATAAAACAAAAGCAGTTTAGATCAAGAGTCCATATTAACTAAAGGAAATTGAAGGACTAACAGTACAGTTAGATAGCAATAAAAAAACTACCATAGAGGCACAGAATAAGTTAGAGGGAAAAAATAAATAAATGGGGGAATTTATCAAGAAAGATCCAGTGTAATGTATTATAAAAAATAAAGCGAACTGGATGAAATATGGGGAAAAATGCACCAAATTATTTTTCAATCTTCAACATAGAAATGCTACCAATATTTTTTTATTGAAACTTGTTACAAATGATGAAGTGACACATGATTCACAGAATTATATTTGGAAAGAGGAAGTAAAGTACAGTTTACTCCATCTCCACTTACCGAAACTAATTGTATGGATTGTTTTTCTGTAACTGATTTAAAATTAACATCAGTACAGAAAGACCCATGTGAAGGCCAAATTACAGAGGAGGAACTGCTTGATGCAATTAAAGCCTTTAAGTCTGGGAAAACTCCAGAGCTAGATGGCATACCAGTGGAAGTATACCAAACTTTTCTTGATATACTCAGAGGACCATTATTAGCATGTTTAAACCACTCCTATATGAATGATAGATTATCAGACACGCAATAAGAAGGTCTGATTTCATTATTACTGAAACAGGATCCAAGTTGTGTATATACACTGCTCAAAAAAATAAAGGGAACACTTAAACAACACAATGTAACTCCAAGTCAATCACACTTCCGTGAAATCAAACTGTCCACTTAGGAAGCAACACTGATTGACAATAAATGTCACATGCTGTTGTGCAAATTGAATAGACAACAGGTGGAAATTATAGGCAATTAGCAAGACACCCCCAATAAAGGAGTAGTTCTACAGGTGGTGACCACAGACCACTTCTCAGTTCATATGCTTCCTGGTTGATGTTTTGGTCACTTTTGAATGCTGGCGGTGCTTTCACTCTAGTGGTAGCATGAGACGGAGTCTACAACCCACACAAGTGGCTCAAGTAGTGCAGCTCATCCAGGATGGCACATCAATGAGAGCTGTGGCAAGAAGGTTTGCTGTGTCTGTCAGCGTAGTGTCCAGAGCATGGAGGCGCTACCAGGAGACAGGCCAGTACATCAGGAGACGTGGAGGAGGCCTTAGGAGGGAAACAACCCAGCAGCAGGACCGCTACCTCAGCCTTTGTGCAAGGAGGAGCAGGAGGAGCACTGCCAGAGCCCTGCAAAATGACCTCCAGCAGGCCACAAATGTGCATGTGTCTGCTCAAACGGTCAGAAACAGACTCCATGAGGGTGGTATGAGGGCCCGACGTCCACAGGTGGGGGTGCAAGAGGAAGGCATTGATGCTATGGACTGGCCCGCCCGTTTCCCAGACCTGAATCCAATTGAGCACATCTGGGACATCATGCTTTAGTCCAGGTCTGGGAGGAGATCCCTCAGGAGACCATCCGCCACCTGATCAGGAGCATGCCCAGGCGTTGTAGGGAGGTCATACAGGCACGTGGAGGCCACACACACTACTGAGCCTCATTTTGACTTGGACATTACATCAAAGTTGGATCAGCCTGAAGTGTGGTCTTCCACTTTAATTTTGAGTGTGACTCCAAATCCAGACCTCCATGGGTTGATAAATTTGATTTCCATTGATACTTTTTGTGTGATTTTGGTGTCAGCACATTCAACTATGTAAAGGAAAAATTACTTAAAAATAATATTTCATTCATTCAGATCTAGGATGTGTGATTTTAGTGTTCCCTTAATTTTTTTGAGCAGTGTATATATTAACATATACAGTGGGGCAAAAAAGTAATTAGTCAGCCACCAATTGTGCAAGTTCTCCAACTTAAAAAGATGAGAGAGGCCTGTAATTTTCATCATAGGTACAGTTCAATTATGACAGACAAAATGAGAAAACAAATCCAGAAAATCACATTGTAGGATTTTTTATGAATTTATTCGCAAATTATGGTGGAAAATAAGTATTTGGTCACCTACAAACATGCAAGATTTCTGACTCTCACAGACCTGTAACTTCTTCTTTAAGAGGCTCCTCTGTCTTCCACTCGTTACCTGTATTAATGGCACCTGTTTGAACTTGTTATCAGTATAAAAGACACCTGTCCACAACCTCAAACAGTCACACTCCAATCTTCACTATGGCCAAGACCAAAGAGCTGTCAAAGGACACCAGAAACAAAATTGCAGACCTGCACCAGGCTGGGAAGACTGAATCTGCAATAGGTAAGCAGCTTGGTTTGAAGAAATCAACTGAGGGAGCAATTATTAGGAAATGGAAGACATACAAGACCACTGATAATCTCCCTCGATCTGGGGCTCCACGCAAGATCTCACCCCGTGGGGTCAAAATGATCACAAAAACGGTGAGAAAAATCCCAGAACCACACGGGGGGACCTAGTGAATGACCTGCAGAGAGCTGGGACCAAAGTAACAAAGCCTACCATCAGTAACACACTACGCCTCCAGGGACTCAAATCCTGCAGTGCCAGACGTGTCCCCCTGCTTAAGCCAGTACATGTCCAGGCCCGTCTGAAGTTTGCTAGAGAGCATTTGGATGATCCAGAAGAAGATTGGGAGAATGTCATATGGTCCGATGAAACCAAAATATAACTTTTTGGTAAAAACTCAACTCGTCGTGTTTGGAGGACACAGAATGCTGAGTTGCATCCAAAGAACACCATACCTACTGTGAAGCATGGGGGTGGAAACATCATGCTTTGGGGCTGTTTTTCTGCAAAGGGACCAGGACGACTGATCCGTGTAAAGGAAAGAATTAATGGGGCCATGTATCGTGAGATTTTGAGTTAAAACCTCCTTCCATCAGCAAGGGCATTGAAGATTAAACGTGGCTGTGTCTTTCTGCATGACAATGATCCCAAACACAAAGCCCGGGCAACGAAGGAGTGGCTTCGTAAGAAGCATTTCAAGGTCCTGGAGTGGCCTAGCCAGTCTCCAGATCTCAACCCCATAGAAAATCTTTGGAGGGAGTTGAAAGTCCGTGTTGCCCAGCAACAGCCCCAAAACATCACTGCTCTAGAGGATATCTGCATGGAGGAATGGGCCAAAATACCAGCAACAGTGTATGAAAACCTTGTGAAGACTTACAGAAAACATTTGACCTCTGTCATTGCCAACAAAGGGTATATAACAAAGTATTGAGATAAACTTTTGTTATTGACCAAATACTTATTTTCCACCATCATTTGCAAATAAATTCATTAAAAATCCTACAATGTGATTTTCTGCATTTTTTTTCACATTTTGTCTGTCATAGTTGAAGTGTACCTATGATGAAAATGACAGGCCTCTCTCATATTTTTAAGTGGGAGAACTTGCACAATTGGTGGCTGACAAAATACTTTTTTGCCCCACTGTATATCTCACATATTCTAAGTCAGAACTGTCCAGAGTAGTGATGCTAGTCGGGCGGTAGGGGGCACGCAGCGATTGGTTGAAGAGCATGCATTTAGTTTTAGTAGCGTTTAAGAGCAGTTGGAGGCCACGGAAGGAGTGTTGTATGGCATTGAAGCTCGTTTGGAGGTTTATTAACACAGTGTCCAAAAAAGGGCCAGAAGTATACAGAATGGTGTCGTCTGCGTAGAGGTGGATCAAGGAATAACCCGCAGCAAGAGCGACATCATTGATATATACAGAGAAAAGAGTCGGCCCGAGAATTTAACCCTGTGGTACCCCCATAGAGACTGCCAGAGGTCCGGACAACAGGCAGATTTGACACACTGAACTCTATCTGAGAAGTAGTTGGTGAACCAGGCGAGGCAGTCATTTGAGAAACCAAGACTGTTGATTCTGCCGATAAGAATACGATGATTGACTGAGTCGAAAGCCTTGGCCAGGTCGATGAAGACCAAGCCAAGACCTGAGTTTAACCACAATATTTGTTGTATAATTTGTTCTATCTTTTCAGGTGGAAACTTCTTAGGGCTGAGATCCCGTTAACGGGATCGATATGACAACAGCCAGTGAAAGTGCAGGGCGCCAAATTCAAAACAACAGAAATCTCATAATTAAAATTCCTCAAACATACAAGTATCTTAGACCATCTTAAAGGTAATCGTGTTGTTAATCCCACCACAGTGTTTGATTCCAAATAGGCTTTACAGTGAAAGCACCACAAACAATTATGTTAGGTCATTACCTATTCACAGAAACACACAGCCATTTTTCCAGCCAAAGACTGGAGACACAAAAATCAGAAATTGATAGAGAATTTATCACTAACCTTTGATGATCTTCATCAGATGACACTCATAGGACTTCATGTTACACAATACATGTATGTTTTGTTCGATAAAGTTCATATTTATTTAAAAATCTCAGTATACATTAGCGTGTTATGTTCAGTAGTTCCAAAAACATCCAGTGATTTTGCAGAGAGCATCAATTTACAGAAATGCTCATTATAAATCTTGATAAAAATACAAGTGTTATACATGGAAATATAGATAAACTTCTCTTTAATGCAATAATCTGAGTACGGCGCTCAGAGAACCAACAAGCCAAAAAGATATCCGCCATATTGTGCAGTCAACAGAAGTCAGAAATTACATTATAAATATTAACTTACCTTTGATGATCTTCATCAAAATGCACTCCCAGGAATCCCAGTTCTACAATAAATGTTTGATTTGTTCAATAATGTCCATCATTTATGTCCAAATAGCTACTTTTGTTAGCGTGTTTGGTAAACCAATCAAAACTCACGAAGCGTGTTCAGAAGTTGCAGACAAAATGTCAAAACGTTCTGTTACAGTCCATAGAAACATGTCAAACGATGTATAGAATCAATCTTTAGGATGTTTTTAACATAAAACTTCAATAATATTCCAACCGGAGAATTCCTTTGTCTTAAGAAAAGCAAATGGAACGGGAGCTACCTCTCATGTGAATGCACGTGACCAGCTCTTGACTGCTGGCAGACCTCTGACTCATTCCCCTCTCATTCGGCCCCACTTCACAGCAGAAGCCTCAAACAAGTTTCTAAAGATGGATGACATCTAGTGGAAGCCTTAGGAAGTGCAAGATGACCAATAACCCACTGTATCTTCAATAGGGGCTGAGTTGAAAATCGACCAACCTCAGATTTCCCACTTCCTGGTTGGATTTATTCTCAGGTTTTTGCCTGCCATATGAGTTCTGTTATACTCACAGACATCATTCAAACAGTTTTAGAAACTTCAGAGTGTTTTCTATCCAAATATACTAGTAATATGCATATATTAGCAACTGGGACTGAGGAGCAGGCAGTTTACTCTGGGCACCTCTGGGCACCTTATTCATCCAAGCTCCTCAATACTGCCCCCAGCCATAAGAAGTTAAACTGAAATTGCCACCAACTTTCTAAGGCTTGTTTAAAAAAATACCTATATTTTGGAGATTATTTCATTTTAAAATAACCGAAAGTCAGCCGTTGTAATCTGAATAAAGGGAAAAAGGCTATTCTAGAACATGCGGTGAGACATTCTTAGTAATTTACTAAAGAACCATTTTGGATTTAACTATAACTTTTATAATACTGATTCCTTTAGTGAGAGGTCTAATGCTTTAATGTTTAATCATTTCTGCCCTCCGAATTCGTAGTTGTTATATAAATAGGCTCTTTTAATTTTGTCCGGCTTGCCATTCCAAATAAAATAAAATATTTTTTGTTCATATAATTTACAAAGCAGGTCACTAGATGTAGGCAAAACCATAAGCAAATAGGTAAACTGTGATATGACTAAAGGGTTAATCAGGGTGATTTTTCCTTTCCATGGTAGAAAAGATCTTATCTATATATGCTAACTTGCTATTCAAATTTATTGGAGTGAGATCATTTATTTACTTCAGGATATGCATACCTAGTATGTCCACATCCCTGTCATACCATTTTATTGGTAAACTACACGGTAATGTAACAGTTGCATTTTTTTTGTGATCCAATTCATAATATCATAATTTGGTTTTAATCCAGAGGTTAGAAAAAGTATCTAGATCCTCTGAGGCTGTGGAGGGATTATAATTGTGGTTTTAAAAGAAAACATGAATCATCAGATTACAATGACACCTCTGTTTTTAAGCCATGGATTTCTAATCCCTTAACCTTTTTGGGATAAGGGGCAGCATTTTCACATTTGGATGAATAGCATGCCCAAAGTGAACTGCCTCCTACTCTGTCCCAGATGCTAATATATGCATATTATTATTAGCATTGGATAGAAAACACTCTGAAGTTTCTAAAACTGTTTGAATGATGTCTGTGAGTATACAGTGCCTTGCAAAAGTAGTCGGCCCCCTTGAACTTTGCGACATTTTGCCACATTTCAGGCTTCAAACATAAAGATATAAAACTGTATTTTTTTGTGAAGAATCAACAACAAGTGGGACACAATCATGAAGTGGAACGGCATTTATTGGATATTTCAAACTTTTTTAACAAATCAAAAACTGAAAAATTGGGCGTGCAAAATTATTCAGACCCCTTAAGTTAATACTTTGTAGCGCCACCTTTTGCTGCGATTACAGCTGTAAGTCGCTTGGGGTATGTCTCTATCAGTTTTGCACATCGAGAGACTGAAATGTTTTCCCATTCCTCCATGCAAAACAGCTCGAGCTCAGTGAGGTTGGATGGAGAGCATTTGTGAAAAGCAGTTTTCAGTTCTTTCCACAGATTCTCGATTGGATTCAGGTCTGGACTTTGACTTGGCCATTCTAACACCTGGATATGTTTATTTTTGAACAATTCCATTGTAGATTTTGCTTTATGTTTTGGATCATTGTCTTGTTGGAAGACAAATCTCCGTCCCAGTCTCAGGTCTTTTGCAGACTCCATCAGGTTTCCTTCCAGAATGGTCCTGTATTTGGCTCCATCCATCTTCCCATCAATTTTAACCATCTTCCCTGTCCCTGCTGAAGAAAAGCAGGCCCAAACCATGATGCTGCCACCACCATGTTTGACAGTGTGTTCAGGGTGATGAGCTGTGTTGCTTTTACGCCAAACATAACGTTTTGCATTGTTGCCAAAAAGTTCAATTTTGGTTTCATCTGACCAGAGCACCTTCTTACACATGTTTGGTGTGTCTCCCAGGTGGCTTGTGGCAAACTTCAAACAACACTTTTTATGGATATCTTTAAGAAATGGCTTTCTTCTTGCAACTCTTCCATAAAGGCCAGATTTGTGCAATATACAACTGATTGTTGTCCTATGGACAGAGTCTCCCACCTCAGCTGTAGATCTCTGCAGTTCATCCAGAGTGATCATGGGCCTCTTGGCTGCATCTCTGATCAGTCTTCTCCTTGTATGAGCTGAAAGTTTAGAGGGACGGCCAGGTCTTGGTAGATTTGCAGTGGTCTGATACTCCTTCCATTTCAATATTATCGCTTGCACAGTGCTCCTTGGGATGTTTAAAGCTTGGGAAATCTTTTTGTATCCAAATCCGGCTTTAAACTTCTTCACAACAGTATCTCGGACCTGCCTGATGTGTTCCTTGTTCTTCATGATGCTCTCTGCGCTTTTAACGGACCTCTGAGACTATCCCAGTGCAGATGCATTTATACGGAGACTTGATTACACACAGGTGGATTGTATTTATCATCATTAGTCATTTAGGTCAACATTGGATCATTCAGAGATCCTCACTGAACTTCTGGAGAGAGTTTGCTGCACTGAAAGTAAAGGGGCTGAATAATTTTGCACGCCCAATTTTTCAGTTTTTGATTTGTTAAAAAAGTTTGAAATATCCAATAAATGTCGTTCCACTTCATGATTGTGTCCCACTTGTTGTTGATTCTTCACAAAAAAATACAGTTTTATATCTTTATGTTTGAAGCCTGAAATGTGGCAAAAGGTCGCAAAGTTCAAGGGGGCCGAATACTTTCGCAAGGCACTGTAAATACATTTGATTTGATTTGACCAGACAAAACACATAAATCCCCCATGTCACACCCTGACCTAACCAAAATAATAAAGAAAACAAAGATAACTAAGGCCAGGGCCGTAACAGATGCTCCCTCTAATGTAGACTGATTGGAGGAAGCATGTTGGCTGTGTTGAGATGTATGGGTTTGCATTCTACACAATACCATTTTATATAAAATGAAATGGGTAAAGTAGACGTTAGCTAGTCATTGTGAGTGAGGGTCTGTTTGTTTGTATGAAAACGACCATAGCCTATGTCTGTGTGTATATATCTATACTTTATATATATATATATATATATATATATATATATATATATATATATATATATATATATATATATATATATACTTTTGGCCCTTAGGCACATCCATGCCTGCACAAATATACTTCAGGCTGCAAGATTAACTTAACTAAATCAGAGGCTATGCCACTTGGTAACCTTCACTCTGTACCTAATAGTTCTTCCCCTTCCCTTTTAAATGGTCTCCCTCAGATTTCATGTATCTTGGTATATTTGTAACTCCTAAATTCCAGAAAATGTACAAAGCCAATTTTGTTCCCTTGTTTGATACAATAAGACAGGATCTGGAGCGCTGGAACTCTCTCCCGATTTCTTGGTTGGGTAGAATATCCCTCTTGAAAATGAACATTTTACCTAGACTACTTTACCCAATCCAAATGATCCCAGTATTACTCTCCAATAAGGTAATAAATGATGTAAATGGATGGCTAAGTTCCTTTATATGGAGTATACGCAAGCCAAGACTTAAGATGGCAATATTGCAGCTGCCAAGTTCTATGGGCGGCTTGGACCTGCCCAATATCAGGTTCTATCAGTTATATTTCTGACTGGATCACAAATGATGGGGCGGCAGGGTAGCCTAGTGGTTAGAGCTTTGGACTAGTACTAGCCGTCATTGAAAATAAGAATTTGTTCTTAACTGACTTGCCTAGTAAAATAAAAAATATTTGTTTAGACTTCTCTTTCAAAATACCCCTTACAGGACTTTTATTTTTCAGAAGTTTCAAGTCTGTCACTGATCACTGCAATAATCTCATTACACTTAACACACTCAAAGTATGGAGGTCAGTTCAACGCTTCCTGGGAAGGTCCAAACTAACCTCTGCTCTTACCCCAATTCTTAACAACCCAGATTTTAGTCCAGGATTGCTGGATGCTGGCTTTACCTTTTGGCTTAATAAGGGCATATGCAGACTAAATGACTTATTTGCTAGTAAGATTTTGTCATTTGAGCAGATGGTCGAGAAATATCGACTCCCAAAGCAGGACTTTTTCCGCTTCCTACAAGTAAGACATTATATTCTGAAGAGCACCACCTTAATTGGTAACCCTGATGTGTCTGTCATTGAAATAATGCTTTTTTTCCCACAAAGGAAAATGTCTGTAAGTCTGTTTTATGATGCTTTAAGGTCCTTTTCTGCTGTCAACACACAGAGGGTGAAACAAGTGTGGGAGAAAGAATTGTCTGTTACTATTGACGAAGAGCTGTGGGAGGACATTTGGAGATATGCAAAGACAATATCTATATGTAATCGTACTAGAGCAATCCAATTAAGAATAATACACAGATTGCATATATCCCCAAATCGCAGACATGCTTTTAGCCCCACTTCCTCTTCCCCTCAGTGTCTTAAATGCAAAACTGATACAGGCACCCTAACACATTGTTTATGGTCATGTACCAAAATACAAAGATACTGGTCTGGTGTTCTGCAAGAAATTGAAAAGATCCTAGGGGTTGATCTAGAATTGGACCCAGTTTCTTTACTGTTGGGTCTCCCTAGTAGGCATGTTACTTCTGTGGGTAAAAGGAGGCTTCACAACATACTTACCTTCGCAGCGAGGAAAAACATCCTTTTACAGTGGATTAGTGATAAGGTTCCTTCTATTATTAATGAAGCCAGTTTGGTCTCCTTTCACAATTAGTGGCAGTGAGTCCTCTAATCTTGTGGCTAGAATTTTAGAAAGCAATTTTCTATCCACATTCAGAAAGGAAATTGGTCTGTACGAGGAACAAGACTCTGGACACCCACAGGGTTTTGATGGTGATAGCATCGAAGGAGCCGGCTACAGTCAGGAATACAATTGTGTGTTTGTATAAGTGTTACAGCATTTGTGTTCAGCACATTCTTTCCTTTAATCTGTTAATTATTCACTGTTGCATTTGACACTTAGGCATCTTAATGGGTATGTTTTAGTCATTGCATTCAGGGGCTATACCCGTAATCTATGTATGAGGTTCTACATTTAGATCTCTTGTTACTTCCTGATTGAGTTACTGCTCAACTTGATTCGAAAAGCCCCACATGACAAGCGAGGGTGGGTCTATGGCTCTATGTTGAAACACTTTCTCACTATACACATATTTAATTGAAGACCAGATATTGTTACAAGGTAAAAACAATTTTAATAATTGTGTTAGTTTAGGATATACTGTAGGCAGTTTTTGTGCTTGGAACTGTTACTGTATTTAGAATTGGGTGTGACTAATGATCTTTACTAATATTAAGGGATATATTAGTGAAATATTTCTACCTAGTCACTGTTAAGGGATTTTTTATGAATAATGACTAAATTATGTATACATTTAAATCAGAACTATGACTAAACAGAATACTACTATGTTACTGTATGGATGTATGAATCTTATTATAATCATAATGCTGAATGTAATGTGTGTAGTTTTCGTCCAGAATTAGAAGGACTGTCTGTTCCTTGTTAGAAACTAATGGAGCTATCGTCATACTGGCTGGAATGCTGTGTTCCTTACAGGACATCCTGTCTCTCCCCAGGAAGGGGAGAGACCTTGGGCTTGTAGTAGATTGTTTAACAGGTGGCAGGCAATGTGGGAAGGCTTGTGAACTATATTGGCATTGTATCGGAGAGAAGGAGAAGCAGCATTCAAAACGCTATGACGAAATGTGATATAAACCAATGCACATTGTATTATGATCAGTACTCTCGAGAATAAACGCTATTGATTGATTTTGAGAAGGGTCTCTGTCCATTTTATGCAAATAAGTATCTTACAAATTCTTAGAAATGGGCAGTGTTTTAATTGAATTGGTTGATGAACTTATAGGAATCAAATTCCTTTAACAGTCACAGCCATAGAGATCCTATAAAATTACTAGAGGGGTTATGTCATAAACCCTCAGTTCCTGAATGTATGAAAATGGCAGTCGTGGTCAGGGAGAAATCCAAACCAGTCATTTCCTGCTTTTACTTTTTCAGGAAAGTAAAAGCAAGGCATGTAATATATCAGAAATTGTGTAACATAATTGGTCATCTTCAATATTGTCATATACTTATGAGTACAGTATATATCGTTTTTATACACATTTTCTGTATAAATAGCCTCTAAAATGTAAATAGACCATCAAGGTCTCAATGTTTGTTTTCTTAGAAAGCTGTGTGTTATATGATATGTTAGTACTTGTTGCATTTACCACTTGTTTAAGTCCTATCATCAACTGACTATATAGCTGTAGATTGACTGCATTGTTTCAATGGAATATTGGCATATTGGGAGTTAATTTTTTTTAAATGTTGGAACCCTTCCTCTTCAATTGGCTGGCTAGTTTAAGTGGAATATGTTACGCAGAGTGGAACAGGGGAACCCAAGATCAGACTCAGACGAGGAGGCTGGAACGAGAGGGATTGGGACAGGGTAAGCAGGTCCGGAGGGGAATCCAAGGGAGTAGTAGAGTGGGGAATCCAGGACAGAGTCCAGACAGGGACCAGAGTCAGAGTGGGCAGAACTGTAGCGGAGAGGAAAACAGCGTCAGGCAAGGAAAACAGGCACAACAGGATAACAGGATCTAAATAGTAACAAACGGCTAGAACCGTAGACTGACTGAGCAGAGGTTACGATCTGGCAGCCTGGAAGTGGCAGGGGTGAGTATTTGTAGAAGTCTTGATTGTGGAACAGGTTGCAGCTGGTGGGAATCTGCTCTGACTCCAGCACACCTGTCTCTGCCCACACAATCACACACAGAGAGAGGGAGAGGGAGGGAGAGAGTACTGGGGGAGTGTCAGCAGGTCAATGAGACACAGGATGAGCATTAGAGGGCGTGGCAGGAGCAGATGTAACAGAATAGTTATCATAGCACACTGGCTGACCATGGTTGACCAACTCCCTGACCAAAATGGCTGACCTTTTATAAGACCTTTCATGTCCATTCCAGGATTCTATCCCCAATTCTATGGTCACAGCACAGATCATGATACAGACTGTGAAAGACTATCACAAGTACATTGTTTGAATGAAATTGTGAATTGAAATGCATATTACAAACAGTTTGATTTAATCATGTGCTGTTAGTCATACTAACTGAGTGTGAGTAATATCCCCGACTAAAGTGAAAATGGTGGAATGGTACAGGATACAATTTTATAAGATTTAATACTAAATTCAAGAGATTTCACCCATAGCTTCTGAAAATCTTTGAGTTTGGCAATGTGGAAAGCAAAGTCAAAATACATATTGTAAAAGACATTACACTTTAGTGGGTTAAATCAATCAAAGATTATTGGTCACGTACACAGTTTAGCAGATGTTATAGCGTGTGCAGTGAAATGCTTATGTTACTAGCTCCTCACAATGCAGTAAAATGTCAAACAAGTAAAAATAAAAAATATTGAGAAATGTCATAACTAATCAAATTAACAACCCAATCAATGTCTCAAGGCTTAACAATCCATCTTTAACCTATCTCAAACCCTTTAAATACACTGATTGAAGTGGATCTAACAAGCGATATCAATAAGGGATCATAGATTTCACCTAAAATGGTCAGTCTATGTCATAACAAAAAGAGCAGGTGTTCCTAATGTTTTGTACACTCAGTGTGTGTCTTATAAACTCAGCAAAAAAATACATGTCAACTGTTTTTTCCAACAGCAAACTCAACATGTGTAAATATTTGTATGAACATAACAAGATTCAACAATTGAGACATTAACTGAACAAGTTCCACACACGTGACTAACACGGACTAAAAAAGGAAACCAGCCCCGTCGTGGACCAGGATGTCTTGCTCCCAGACAGACAAAACAACTTCTTTGCTCGTTTTGAGGACAACACAGTGCCACTGACACGGCCCTCAACCAAAACCTGTGGGTTCTCCTTCACTGCAGCCGACGTGAGCAAAACATTTAAACGTGTCAACCCCCGCAAGGCTGCAGGCCCAGACGGCATCCCCAGCCGCGTCCTCAGATCATGCACAGACCAGCTGGCTGCCCCAATAGGTCCACAGAAGACGCAATCGCAATCACACTGCACACTGCCCTAACCCATCTGGACAAGAGGAATACCTATGTGAGAATGCTGTTCATCGACTACAGCTCAGCATTTAACACCATAGTACCCTCCAAACTCGTCATCAAGCTAGAGACCCTGGGTCTCGACCCCGCCCTGTGCAACTGGGTCCTGGACTTCCTGACGGGCCGCCCCCAGGTGGTGAGGGTAGGTAACAACATCTCCACCCCGCTGATCCTCAACAATGGGTCCCCACAAGGGTGCGTTCTCAGCCCTACCCTGCACTCCCTGTTCACCCACGACTGCATGGCCATGCACGCCTCCAACTCAATCATCAAGTTTGCAGACGACACTAGAGTGGTAGGCTTGATTACCAACAATGACTAGACGGCCTACAGGGAGGAGGTGAGGGCCCTCGGAGTGTGGTGTCAGGAAAATAACCTCACATTCAACGTCAACAAAACGAAGGAGATGATTGTGGACTTCAGGAAACAGCAGAGGGAGCACCCCACTATCCACATTGATGGAACAGTAGTGGAGAGGGTAGAAAGTTTTAAGTTCCTCGACGTACACATCATGGACAAACTGAAATGGTCCACCCACACAGACAGCATCGTGAAGAAGGCGCAGCAGCGCCTTTTCAACCTCAGGAGGCTGAAGAAATTTGGCTTGTCACCAAAAACACTTACAAACTTTTACAGATGCACAATCGAGAGCATCCCGTCGGGCTGTATCACCGCCTGGTACGGCAACTGCTCCACCCACAACCGTAAGGCTCTCCAGAGGGTAGTGAGGTCTGCACAACGCATCACCGGAGGCAAACAACGTGCCCTCCAGGACACCTACACCACCCAATGTCACAGGAATGCCAAAAAGATCATCAATGACAACAACCACCCGAGCCATTGCCTGTTCACCCCGCTATCATCCAGAAGGCGAGATCAGTACAGGTGCATCAATGCAGGGACTGAGAGACTGAAAAACAGCTTCTATCTCAAGGCCATCAGACTGTTAAACATCCATCAATAACATTGAGTGGCTGCTGCCAACATACTGACTCAACTCCAGCCACTTTAATAATGGAGAAATTGATGTAATAAATGTATCACTAGCCACTGTAAACAATGCCACTTCATATAATGTTTACATACCCTACATTACTCATCTCATATGTATATACTTTACGCTATACCATACCATCCACTGCATCTTGCCTATGCCGTTCGGCCATCACTCATTCATATATTTATATATGTAAATATTCTTATTCATTCCTTTACACTTGTGTGTATAAGGTAATTGCTGTGGAATTGTTAGGTTAGATTATTCGTTGGATATTACTGCATTGTCGGAACTAGAAGCACAAGCATTTCGCTACACTCGCATTAACATCTGCTAACCATGTGTATGTGACAAATAACATTTGATTTTATTTGATTTTAACAGAAATGGAATAATGTGTCCCTGAACAAGGGGGGGGGGTCAAAATCAAAAGTAACAGTCAGTATCTGGTGTGGCCACCAGCTGCATTAAGTTCTACAGTGCATCTCCTCCTCATGGACTGCACCAGATTTGCAAGTTCTTGCTGTGAGATGTTACCCAACTCTTCCACCAAGGCACCTGCAAGTTCCCGGACATTTCTGCCAGGAATGGCCCTAGCCCTCACCCTTCGATCCAACAGGTCCCAGATGTGCTCAATGGGATTGAGATCCGGGCTCTTCGCTGGCCATGGCAGAACACTGACATTCCTGTCTTGCAGGAAATCACGCACAGAACGAGCAGCATGGCTGGTGGCATTGTCATGCTGGAGGGTCATGTCAGGATGAGCCTGCAGGATGGGTACCACATGAGGGAGGAGGATGTCTTCCCTGTAATGCACAGCGTTGAGATTGCCTGCAATGACAACAAGCTCAGTCCGATGATGCTGTGACACACCGCACCAGACCATGATAGACCCTCCACCTCCAAATCGATCCCGCTCCAGAGTACAGGCCTCGGTGTAACGCTCATTCCTTCGACGATAAATGCAAATCCGACCATCACTCCTGGTGAAACAAAACCACGACTCGTCAGTGAAGAGCACTTTTTGCCAGTCCTGTCTGGTCCAGCGACGGTGGGTTTGTGCCCATAGGCGACGTTGTTGCCGATGATGTCTGGTGAGGACCTGCCTTACAACAGACCTACAAGCCCTCAGCCTATAGCGGACAGTCTGAGCACTGATGGAGGGATTGTGTGTTCCTGGTGTAACTCGGGCAGTTGTTGTTGCCATCCTGTACCTGTCCCGCAGGTGTGATGTTCGGATGTACCAATCCTGTGCAGGCGTTGTTACACGTGGTCTGCCACTGCGAGGATGATCAGCTGTCCGTCCTGTCTCCCTGTAGCGCTGTCTTAGGTGTCTCAGTACGGACATGGCAATTTATTGCCCTTGCCTCATCTGCAGTCCTCATGCCTCCTTGCAGCATGCCTAAGGTATGTTCACTCAGATGAGCAATGACCCTGGGCATCTTTCTTTTGGTGTTTTTCACGAGTCAGTCGAAAGGCCTCTTTAGTGTCCTAAGTTTTCATAACTGTGACCTTAATTGCCTACTGTCTGTAAGCTGTTGGTGTCTTAACGACCTGTCTACAGGTGCATTTTGAGCTGCAAATACGGTTGCCCCAGTGTGAGTTTTTTTATGCACGTGATGTTAGAACGTTCTCTCCATTCCAGAATGTATACAATGCATTCTGGATTTCACGTGATCGTCTGTCGGACCAAAGATGCTATAACAAAATGAGGTGACTCAGCGTTTACTCATTTTGAGAACTTCATGAAGTGAATGGTGGGATGTGAACGGTGGTAGACGACACACCCCTTCAACATGCATGCTATAAACAGACCAAACTCATCTTGTCTTTTATTATCTTTCGGGAAAAAAGCTTGGCTGCGGGCTGAAACTAATTGTCTAATTACTTTTGATTTCTAGAAAGGATTTAACTCAACGGTGAGCTCACCTGTGATGTGATTCATTAGACATAGCAATTGCTATTAGCTAATTCATATTGTAGTTTCTGTCAGCCGAGAGTTAGAAAATATGACTGCTTGTGTTGAGTCAATCTTTCCTCATTTAGCGCTAGGACAAATGTAGCCTACATTTTTCCGGTTAAGATGATTGTGTTATGCTATAGATACTTCTGTGAATATCTTAACATTACATCCAAAAATAAACTGCTCACATTCTGGACATAACTTTGTAAGGACTGTGTTTGTGTAAAAAGTTTCTGAAAAAAGTGTGGCCAGCTCAAATGCTGATTGTTACGTCATTCGAAACTGCCCGTTCTAAGGTATGTGTGAAAGGGTTAATTGTTTATGGTTCATTGAACAAGCAGTTTAAACCCTTTATAATGACGATTTGTGACGTTATGTGGATTTTTACGATTTATCTTTGAAAGACAGGGTGCTGAACAAGGGATGTATCTTTTGTTGCTGAGTTTACATATAAAGTGGGTAAAACAACATGTAAACACTATTAATTAAAGTGACCATTGTTCAATGACTATATGTACATAGGGCAGCAGTACTGGGTGGTAGCCGGCTCGTGACAGTGTCTAAGGTTCAGGGCAGGGTACTGAGCAGAGGTCAGTTAACCCTCAAGGAATTAATTCGCCTCACCATCAGTCTGAGACGAAATATGGGAACTCCTGATGGCAAAAATAAAGACATCATTTTACATGTGAGATGGGAATTAGATGTGAAATTTACACATTAGTTCCCTTATTCTCTGGAGGAGGGTGGATATCTGACAAGAATGAGCAAGAATTGGCAAACTATGCAAGTAATTGATTTGGATTTTATACATTACAAGTATCATATCCAATGTTAACTTACTAGTGATAATAAAATGTTCCTTTTACCTTCAGGTCCAGCACTGAGAGGAGGTGATGGGGATTGAAAAATTACCGTTGCTTTTTCTTATTCATTGCATTTGGCTTGGAGGTAGGCTACAAATATACATTCTGTATACAGTAATAAATATTGTATTTATTTATTTACTCATTTGCTGACAAGAAAATACAAACAATGTGATTACAGCAGTGGCGGTCGGTGCCATTTATGAACATGGCCTTATTTCTATTACAGCATATTGGATGACTGTCATTCATATTCCATTCACCCAGCTCAATGTAATATCACTACACCTCTACATCACCAGTGAGACGAGCCCTCCCTCTCTCTCAAATTTTCCCTGTACCCATCATGAGGTTGCTACAACCTATCTGATGAAGGAACATTTACAACGTAGGTGCACAGGTTGACAGAATTTTGAGTAATCAAGGTGACAGACAGTGACATAGTCAGTACCACCTACCACACTCTTGCTTGGAAATAGCTGATCTGGACTATAATCATTAGTCCAACAGTTGAAAACGAGTTTCAATTCGACCAATTCAGGTATGTTTATCCCCGTCAACAGAACTGGCGCAATGAATACACACCTGATCACACGCAAACACAGTTCACGTTCATAGCAGCAACATACAAAAAGCTGGTTGTATGTATAATTCCGTCTCACATCCATCTACGTGCGCTCCTTCTCTCACATTTTCCCTTCGCTTGTGGACTTCATTACACAACACATCAGAGTACAGTTTGGAGTAGAGTGTACAGTTAGCAGCAAGCAGTTTATCAGTTACACAGGCGGGCCTTGGTGGCAATAAATTAATAAAACCAAAAGCTTACATTGACTGGCCATAGCCAGCTAGCTAACATGGCATCCCATTCTGTTTGAGATGGTTGTTTGAGTAGGCTAAACTAGCTAGCTGCATTCCATTCTTACACTCAAATTCCTTGACATGTGTCCAACACCTCTTACTAACATTTTTCCATCTGCTATTTGAGTGTGGGGAGTTGATACCTCGTCATGGACTGCTGAGGTGCCCGGCTCAGTCTCCGGCCTGCAGGGCTCATGCATCGTGATTCCCTGCTCATTCAACTACCCAGAACCAAAGATAAAGCCCACTGAATTCACTGGCATCTGGTTCAAAGACACTTCTGAGGTTATCTACCACCCAGACAGCTCCAACGTCATCACAGACTACAGGGGTCGTACAAAGCTGGTAGGAAACCTCAGACAGAAGAACTGCTCTCTCAGAATCGACCCCCTCCATAGCAGTGACAAAGGACCCTTTACTTTCAGGATTGAAATCAAAGACTATAACAAGGCTTCATACAAAGATGACAGAGTCTCCATTACAGTGAGCGGTAAGTTCTCCAGGGAAAATAGACAATTACAGTATCCTATTTACCCTAAAGTTAACATATTAGCTATAGCTTCTTGTTGATTATAATTGTAATCGTACAAAAAAGGACAGACCCAAGAATAAGTGCTATAACTGTTGTCATCTCTTTGTTGATTTCAGACTCTCCAGACCCCCTCTCTCTGTCAGTGATGGAGGTGGTGAAGGTGGGGGAGGAGGTATCTGCCTCCTGCTCTGTGTCTCACTCCTGCCCATCTGATCCCCCTCTCATCACCTGGAGCCACTCTGGAACACCCAGCATCCAATCACAGCAGCAGACCAAGGGCCAGTGGGAAGAGACATCAACCCTGACCTTTAGATCCAGCAACGCTGATAACAACCAGCCTCTAGTCTGCACAGCAGCATACAGGGGAGGGAAGACAGTGAGCAGCTCCAAGACACTAACTGTCAAATGTAAGTTGCCCACATCTGTGTATTAACAGCATTGTTTGGAAGATTTTCACTTTCACAATATTTCTGTGAATATGAGAAATTAAACTTATTTGAAAAGGGAACAAAAACTTTGTCCGTACTTCCCTTTGGAAATTAAATATATTGAAATCACATGGTTGATCCACTGAATCTGTCCTAAGATGTTCATTACATAGTAATATCATTCTTACTAATGATGTTATTCATAGATGCCCCAGTGGATGTGAAGGTTAAGGGAGTGTCCAGTGTGAAGGAAGGAGACTCTGTAGAGCTGAGATGCTCCAGTGACAGTAACCCTGCTGCCCACATCTACCGTTGGCACAACAGCAGAGGACCTCTGCCCACCACTGGACCCACACTCACACTGGAGAATGTGACCAGACTCACTGAAGCCCTCTACTGCACTGCCATCAATACAGAGGGACAAGGCCAATCCAGCCCAATGAAGCTCAACGTAGAGTGTAAGTAGATCCAGAGTTAGTTGATTCATCCACATGTTGTCACTAAGGGGCATGTCATGTCTGTGTATATAATATTAAGACAATACTCTTCCGGATGTAGCACTACATGTTCAGTTAAAACCAAACTGTTCATCATTCTCATCCCAGACTCCCCTGAGATCAAAGTGGGCTCTGCCTGCACTTCAGACATCTCTATGGTAACATGTCTGTGCATTGTGGATTCAGAGCCCCCCAGCACTGTGGAGTGGTCTCTTCCAGCAGGACACCTGCCCAGTACCAGGGTGGAGATGCATGGGTCAGTTACCATGGTTACCCTACAGAGGGCACTAGGCTTCTCAGAGACCGTCCACTGCCATGCCAGCAACACACAGGGCAATGCCACCTTGTCCTTCACTGTGTCCACAAATGGTAAGGGAAACAGTTGGTGAAGTGTATCATTAATGAATTAATTAAACAAATAATTATTTATATCATAAGGAATAGTATAGGTACATTTAATACATCATATTTATTTGTTTTTGGACAGATAAGATGTTCGATGCTGTACGTTTCAATTGGTATTGCTGCATTAGTGGTGGTGGTAATACTAGTTCCCATGTCAGCTTGCCTATTGACAAGAAGGGGTAAGTTACTATTTTATTTATTTTTGGAAGGAGTTAAGTAGATTTTTTTTGATAGCTGTTTTGTTCTGTTTTGATAACTTGGCATTTTTCTCATCAGTGGGAGGAGTCATAGTGACCTGCCAGTAGCCAGTATACAGGACATGGATGCAGCCAAGTGTGCTTCCTCAGATCCCTCAACATCAAGGTATTTTTCTACAGGCTGTTCTATCTGTCATCTTAACCTACAATCCTTGCTGAGTTGCTAAAGCCCATTAGCCTAAATTAAATCTTGTCGTGTCTTATCAAATTTAGAGAATGCATCTGAGAGTTGTCCTAACTCTATCCACAGGAAAGAGCAGAAAGACACCAGCAGTGAAATCCTCACAAACTACTACACCAACGATCAGCTATATGGCAACATGGAGGTACTGTATGAACTGTAGTGAATTACACCATGACATTCAGGGGGTCTCTAATGAGTGCAGTCGCTTGCCCGTACATAATTTATTTAAATTAAAAATAAAGATGTAATTTAAACAGTAAAAGTGTGGCATGTGGCATGAACACAACCAGTCATTATATTTTCATCTGATTTTCAAACAAATCACTTCAAAAAGTAAGTGACCTCTGCATGTTGGTCTACTCCAAAATAATTTTAGCATTCAAACTGTAGTCTCTAATTGCCAGTTTGATAAATGGAAATATACATCTCTTTCAAAACACCAAAACGTTATGCCAATGACATTCAGCGATTGCCATTGATAAGGCCTACATTAATTGAAAAACGGGATGGTCACTCTGTTGCGGACAGTGCCGTTTAAGATGAGGGAGGACGATTGTTTTATTTTTTTATGAGCATGGTCTTATTTCTATTACAGCGTATTGGATGACTGTCATTCATATTCCATTCACCCAGCTCAATGTGACAGTGATAGGTTTAGGCTACTACATGATATACAAATGTTCCCTATTCCCATCATGAGATTGCTACAACCTAGCCTATGAACGAAAGTTTACAACGTAGCTGCACAGGTCGAGAGAAAAATGTGAGTAATCAAGTTGACAGACATTGACACATGCAATACCGCCTTGCATACTTGCTTGTATCTAGCTGATCTGGGTTATAATCATTAGTCCAACAGTTGCAAACTAGTGTTTCTATTGGACAAATTCAGGTATGTTTATTCCTGTTTCATTCCATTTGCTTCCATTTAGGAAATGTTTTTAAACATTATGGACAGAATGAATACACCCCTGATCACAGGTGTATTCACAATTCACTTTCATGGCAGCCAAATACAAACAGCATGATAATTTGCTCATTATATAATTCCTTCTTGCATCTAAGCACTCTCCTCCTCTCACCCTTTACATTCGCTTGTGGACTTCAATGCACAATACAACAGCTGTGTGTGACCAGGTGAAAAAACCTTTCCAAGCCAAACCTTGATATCATAACCGCTACACACAGCCAACATCATTGTCACCATATTAGCTAACATCATAGTCAACATAGCTAACATTAGCTACTCAAACTAACATGTTAATAAACCCGCTACAATCATCCAGTACAGTGTAAAGCAAGCAGTTTGGCAGTTACACCGTTGGGCCCCGGTGGCAATAAATGAATAAAACCAAAAGCTTACCTTGACTTGGAAGAGTTCTAGTGTTGGATAGCCATAGCCAGCTGGCTAACATAGTATCCCTCTCTGTTTGAGCCAGGTGTTTGAATAGGCTAAACTAGCTAGCTGCATTCACTAGCTAGGTAAGTGAAAGTGAAAAAAAATACAATGAAATATAGTTAGCTCGCTCTCTCTAATTCATTTTTGAAGAAATGAATTTGTTAAAAACTGGTCAACTATTATCTTTTTCTCTCTTTGAGTCAACTACTCACCACATTTTGTGCACTGCAGTGCTAGCTAGCTAGCTGTAACTTATGCTTTCAGTACTAGATTCATTCTCTGATCCTTTGATTGGGTGGACAACTGTTATGAGAATTCTGTTCTCCTGCTCATTAACCAATTAAATTATAGTACTCTCAGTCTGTTATAGCAGGATTTGTAAGATACTGATAGAAATGAAAACAGACAGAGGCCCAGTCTACCAAAGTTAAATGTTTATTCACGGAACGCTCTGACGTGCACAGTACAAAGATCTTCAATTTATAGTGACACACATACTTCCACACAAACCATCAAATTCGCCCGCCAATAGAGATTAGGGGAGTCTGTGAGAATAGCGTCTTCCTGCCCTCCCCTAAGATAAGGAGAGACCTGGGACTGGGAAGTTCTCAGTGTCCTAAGCCAAGGTCGGCCCCGAATCTGGCTCAGACAGACAGTCTGTTATCAAAATACTAGACACATTGTCCCCAAAACGTTGATTCTGATTAAGAACTACACTCCAGTATATATTATTCCACCGACTAAAACCACACACGTATTATAATAATCTAAATGATTCTAACGCTTATATACATGCATTATAATAATCCAATGATTCAAATCAATTTCATACAATCACATGGTTTCAGACTTATGGTTTCAGGAGTGTAATATTCTAATAATTTATTAAAAAACATGGCTTCAGACTTATGTTTTCAGGAGTGTAATATTCTAACAATTTATTAAAACACATTTCCTTATCAACAACATGTCAGTTCATACTACAAGAGCTCTGATAGATTGGAGGACATTCTCCAGAAGTTGTCATAATTACTGTGTAAGTCTATGGAAGGGGGTGAGAACCATGCGCCTCTTAGGTTTTTAATGTACCCAGAGGCGGACGGAAACTAGCTGTCCTCCGGCTACACCATTGTTCTCCCCTGGCGAGTGCTGTTGAGGCTACTGTATACCTTCACAGAAATTTTAATTTGTTAAAATAAATGATTTGGTGACGTGGATATATTTAGTATAGTTGTAGCTATTATTGTTTCACAATTTTATTTTATGAAATTCACTGAGGAGGATCGTCCTCCCCTTCCTCCTCTGAGGAGCTTCGACTGTCTAACATACAAAGTCAATTGTCACGTTCGTCGTAACGAGGAGACCAAGGCGCAACGTGATTGGAATACATTATTTTATTAAAACAAAGAACACTTAAACAAACCGACCGTGACACTATAAACAACTAATGCTGACATGCAACTACACATAGACAATAACCCACAAAACCAAAATGGAAATAGGCAACCTAAATAGGATCCCCAATCAGAGACAACGATAAACAGCTGTCTCTGATTGGGAACCAATTCAGGCCACCATAGACCTACATTTACCTAGACAATACCAAAATCCCATAGATATACAAAAAAACCTAGACAAGACAAAACACACAATACCACCCTCGTCACACCCTGACCTAACCAAAATAATAAAGAAAACAAAGATAACTAAGTTCAGGGCGTGACATCATTTTACTAGACTAGGTTACAATGTGTATTACCATGAACTTCAAATAGGCCTACCGGTAGCCAGTGAGGTAGTGGTAAAAAAACATACGTGGGTAAACTCTGATTGCCGGTCGGGGTAAAAAAAATGTTAACACTCCCTATACTTTAAATGAATTTCTCTGAAAAAGGTGGGTAAACGGCATTTACTTGTGTAGCCTACCCTCTCAGTCGAGACTATTTTACACACATATTCAAACACAAGCAGAACAGGTGGCCTTCATACAATATAACTGAATCAAACCATGTTTTACACCCTAGTTCATGAGTTGTCTATAATTCATGAGTTAATGCTTGGAGTTTTGAATTAGAACATTGAACTTAAACCCTGTACAAATCATGGATCTTGGAGATCTCGGAAAATGCACTGTAAGTGTAACTATGCATTCAAAACATTTCATTATGTTTTGCCGTGAAAATACTTTAAGGGAACACAAATCCAAAATAATGTTTGTCCTATGCCATTGCAAAATCGAATGCTTCTAACCGAACGTTAACCTCTTCTAACTGAAAGAGTCACCTTATAGGCCTGCTGTCATTAAAGTATAGCCTACTTGTTGGATGGATTTGATGTGAATTGGTGTCTAACTGTAGGCTAGTTGTCTAGTGATATTGTCAACCATCATCAGCTGATCCAGGAAACTGTCACGAGAATTTTCTATCCCAATGATAATAACTGACAACCAATAGCTCTGACCAATCCCAGAGGTTTGTTAGACCATGGGTATAATAATAATTAGTCAAATCCTCAGCTCATACAAAAGGTTAGTACAGTTTATTCAGAGAATGTTCTAAAGTCAAGAATACAAAGACATTAATTTTATAGCTGTGCACATACTTCCACACAAACACTAGATACAGTGGGGCAAAAAAGTATTTAGTCAGCCACCAATTGTGCAAGTTCTCCCACTTAAAAGGATGAGAGAGGCCTGTAATGTTCATCATAGGTACACTTCAACTATGACAGACAAAATGAGGAAAAAAATCCAGAAAATCACATTGTAGGATTTTTAATGAATTTATTTGCAAATTATGGTGGAAAATAAGTATTTGGTCACCTACAAACAAGCAAGATTTCTTGCTCTCACAGACCTGTATCTTCTTCTTTAAGATGCTCCTCTGTCCTCCACTCGTTACCTGGCACCTGTTTGAACTTGTTATCGGTATAAAAGACACCTGTCTACAACCTCAAACAGTCACACTCCAAACTCCACTGTGGCCAAGACCAAAGAGCTGTCAAAGGACACCAGAAACAAAATTGTAGACCTGCACCGGGCTGGGAAGACTGAATCTGCAATCGGTAAGCAGCTTGGTTTGAAGAAATCAACTGTGGGAGCAATTATTAGGAAATGGAAGACATACAAGATCACTGATAATCTCCCTCGATCTGGGGCTCCACGCAAGATCTCACCCCGTGGGGTCAAAATGATCACAAGAACGGTGAGCAAAAATCCCAGAACCACACGGGGGGACCTAGTGAATGACCTGCAGAGAGCTGGGACCAAAGTAACAAAGCCTACCATCAGTAACACACTACACCGCCAGGGACTTAAATCCTGCAGTGCCAGACGTGTCCCCCTGCTTAAGCCAGTACATGTCCAGGCCCGTCTGAAGTTTGCTAGAGAGCATTTGGATGATCCAGAAGAAGATTGGGAGAATGTCATATGGTCAGATGAAACCAAAATATAACTTTTTGGTAAAAACTCAACTCGTCGTGTTTGGAGGACAAAGAATGCTGAGTTGCATCCAAAGAACACCATACCTACTGTGAAGCATGGGGGTTTGCATGGAGGAATGGGCCAAAATACCAGCAACAGTGTATGAAAACCTTGTGAAGACTTACAGAAAACGTTTGACCTCTGTCATTGCTGACAAAGGGTACATAACAAAGTATTGAGATAAACTTTTGTTATTGACCAAATACTTATTTTCCACCATAATTTGCAAATAAATTCATTAAAAAATCCTACAATGTGATTTTCTGGATTTCTTTTTCTCATTTTGTCTGTCTTATTTGAAGTGTACCTATGATGAAAATTACAGGGCTCTCTCATCTTTTTAAGTGGGAGAACTTGCACAATTGGTGGCTGACTAAATACTTTTTTGCCCCACTGTATCCTACGCACATACTTCCACACAAACAGAAGATATCCTATGCACATACTGTCTCACTACCCAGCCGACAGTGATCAGGGAGACCTTGACCTTGATACGTACTCCCCATTCTCTCCCAAATCTCTAGTCAGGTCGGCACCGAATTTTGCTCAAACAGTCTGTGTTTAAAATACCACAAAGACCCTAATTCTGACTAGAACTACACATTTATTGATTATAATTTTATACATTCTAATCAATTCCATACAATTTTATGGTTTCAGGGTGGAATATTCTAATCATTCAATTAACAGATAAATCCCATTAACAGAAACAAAACAATATTGATATAAAGTTAAATAAATGGTATACTACTTCTTGCCACGGATGGCACACAGAACACCAGTACCAGCACACATCTATACACAAATCAACATTTATGAAGATAAAGCCCCTTTTCTTATTTAAAAATCTGATTTGGAAAACTATTTAGAGTCATTAAAACGTATACAAAACAAAACATTATTTTAAAAAAATGTATTTAAATTGATATAATGTGGATTTGTATTATTATTATTTCTTTCTGGAATCCCTCTGGCTTTTCTGTTTATGTTTTGCATGTTACGGTTTAAAAAAATTAAAAATATATAAAAACATATATACAGTGGGGAGAACAAGTATTTGATACAATGCCAATTTTGCAGGTTTTCCTACTTACAAAGCATGTAGAGGTCTGTAATTTTTTATCATAGGTACACTTCAACTGTGAGAGACGGAATCTAAAACAAAAATCCAGAAAATAACATTGTATGATTTTTAAGTAATTAATTTGCATTTTATTGCATGACATAAGTATTTGATACATCAGAAAAGCAGAACTTAATATTTGGTACAGAAACCTTTGTTTACAATTACAGAGATCATACGTTTCCTGTAGTTCTTGACCAGGTTTGCACACACTGCATTAGGGATTTTGGCCCACTCCTCCATACAGACCTTCTCCAGATCCTTCAGGTTTCGGGGCTGTCGCTGGGCAATACGGACTTTCAGCTCCCTCCAAAGATTTTCTATTGGGTTCAGGTCTGGAGACTGGCTAGGCCACTCCAGGACATTGAGATGCTTCTTACGGAGCCACTCCTTAGTTGCCCTGGCTGTGCGTTTCGGGTCATTGTCATGCTGGAAGACCCAGCCACGACCCATCTTCAATGCTCTTACTGAGGGAAGGAGGTTGTTGGCCAAGATCTTGCAATACATGGCCCCATCCATCCTCCCCTCAATACGGTGCAGTCGTCCTGTCCCCTTTGCAGAAAAGCATCCCCAAAGAATGATGTTTCCACCTCCATGCTTCACGGTTGGGATGGTGTTCTTGGGGTTGTACTCATCCTTCTTCTTCCTCCAAACAGGGTGAGTGGAGTTTAGACCAAAAAGCTCTATTTTCGTCTCATCGGACCACATGACTTTCTCCCATTCCTCCTCTGGATCATCCAGATGGTCATTGGCAAACTTCAGACAGGCCTGGACATGCGCTGGCTTGAGCAGGGGGACCTTGCGTGCGCTGCAGGATTTTAATCCATGACGGTGTAGTGTGTTACTAATGGTTTTCTGAGACTGTGGGCCCAGCTCTCTTCAGGTCATTGACCAGGTCCTGCCGTGTAGTTCTGGGCTGATCCCTCACCTTCCTCATGATCATTGATGCCCCACTAGGTGAGATCTTGCATGGAGCCCCAGACCGAGGGTGATTTACCGCCATCTTGAACTTCTTCCATTTTCCAATAATTGCGCCAACAGTTGTTGCTTGCCTATTGTCCTGTAGCCCCTCCCAGCCTTTTGCAGGTCTACAATTTTATCCCTGATGTCCTTACACAGCTCTCTGGTCTTGGCTATTGTGGAGAGGTTGGAGTCTGTTTGATTGAGTGTGTGGACAGGTGTCTTTTATACAGGTAACGAGTTCAAACAGGTGCAGTTAATACAGGTAATGAGTGGAGAACGGGGGGGCTTCTTAAAGAAAAACGAACAGGTCTGTGGGAGCCGGATTCTTACTGGTTGCTTGGATGATCAAATACTTATGTCATGCAATAAAATACAAATTAATTACTTTAAAATCATACAATGTGATTTTCTGGATTTTTGTTTTAGATTCCGTCTCTCACAGTTGAAGTGTACCTATGATAAAAAATTACAGACCTCTACATGCTTTGTTAGTAGGGAAACCTGCAAAATCGTCTGTGTATCAAATACTTGTTCTCCCCACAGCGCGCACCTGAAAAACAAAGCAATGAGTACTCTAAACAGCTGACTGACAAAAGCAAACAATGATAAATCAATGGATAAACCTAATGCATTGGAATAAAGGCTATTTTTATCAAGGGCACATGGCAAACAAATTGTGAAAATTAGGAAATACAAAGGAAAATCTATGCGCAAAGGAGCTCAGTTTAGGCCAAAATTCAGCACTAGTGTGTGGACAGTGCTGCCACATAGTAATAAATGGTTTAAACCATGACAGAGAGGTGGGGGGGTTCGTTACATTTGGAAGCTTTTATTTCCATATTTACCACCGTAAAACATACTTTTCACTACATTTCAAACAAATAGGAGAATGGTTAAATTAGCATTTATTAGAGACCCCCTCAAAGTTGGACTTTTGTTGCATTTAGGGGAGCTAATGTCTCATTCAGGGGAGCTGAGCCTCCCCTGGCTCCCCCGTAATTCACACCTTGACTGTAGGCCTACTGCATATGTTTACAGCTACTGTAGAGATCTGAGAAGAACTTTGCTCTAAATACGAAGGATTAAGATAACAATAGAGGTGTTGTTGTTGATGATGATGATGATATCTCTGATCTGGTTTCCTGTAGGCTGAAGAAGATGGCGACCTATGCGAATGTGTTGGCGGAGACGATGCAATCTATGGTAACATTTGAACACAACAGGAAGCATGTGGGAGTCAGCTGGCTCAGAGGCCATGATACTTAGTCTGTCAAAAGCTCCAGTAAAATATTTACATTTTAACCCAATGTAGCTCAGCAGCCGACTGCTTATTTCTTAGCTTTATTGTTAATATGGCTAAAGAATATAGTACATTCTTATTTGTGTTGTGGCTTGTGTTGTGGCTTTCACAAGGCTTTTGTTTGTATCTATGGCTTGGGTGAATCAAAATGAACCTGATTTGAATGGCTATACAGTTATAATTATTGGGAAGTGTATATACAGTATATTATTGTTTTTGTGTTGCTTCTTTCAACTGTAATCCAATTATGTGTAACTGACACTCAGGTCAGCACAGTGCTTATGTGGTCCCATTGAATGTACAGAGAGATACAGTATAGTGTCATTTGTCAAAACAGGCCATATTGAGAATACTGTATGTACTTGAGATGGAGAATACAACGATTGTAAAGTAAAGTACCTTGAACATTTTCTCCAGATCAGATTGAATATGAACATGTGTAAATGTTCAACAACAACAGTGATCAAATGAAAAATATCTGTGTTTTATTGCATTTTAATATAGTCTGTAATGTTTGTTTCTGAATATCCCAATCTACTAGCGAGTTATTTTTCATCCTTTATGTTCTTACTGTGACACGCTGATCCACATTGATCTAATGTGTGGGAAAAACAAACATCTATTGTTATCATAAATCAACTTCAAGTACTCAAAGAAGGTACATGTCAAGCAGAAGTAATTGATAGTCACCAATGAGCTGCTGTCTCCACTTGTCTTCCTCTTCTCAGGGGTCTTCACTGGTTATCACAGCCACAAAGTCATAAACCCCACCTATATCTACAAATTATCTCATTCAAATCTGCTTTTAAACCCAACTCTAACCTTAAATTAAAAACAAAACACATTTTTGTTTTCATAGACTATAAGGATATAGTCCGTTGACATTGGGGCTGTGTTATCTAGTTGAAACTCTTCACAGGTCGTCGTGGCCTCTGTAAATCAACACATCTCCTCCTGTTGGTTCATAGAAGGTATTACATCATATGTTTACGTGAAATGGATTGAGGATTGATGAGCAAGAGAAGTAGAGGACTAAAATGTGAACAAACTTAATTAATGCACTACCAGTTCTGTCTGGTCTGCTCTAGATTCACATCAAAGATTATCATGACGATTTTGTTGTAGATTTGGATCACAATAAATGGTGTTGCAGTAAAAGCCCATCTAGAGAATCTATCCCAAAGTGATCCCCTATAAAGTTATTTTTCTCTGAGTACAAACAGTCTAAACCATCTACCATATAAATGATACACAAGGGGAATGTTGCTTATTTTTTATTTTACAATACATTCTGGAACTTTGAGGGTTTATGACACAGCCCCACTAGGATCTCTATGGCGACTCTGATCCAACCATTAACACATTCATTGCTATGAGAGGATGTAAGTTCAATATGTAGCTAGATGTAGAAGGCTAATGTTAACTAGGTAACGTGTCCCATGAATGGAAGTTAGGCCATCAAGCAAGCATTTTAGCCAGGTAGCCTAGGACAACAAAATAAAGTGTGTACTGTATGACAGAGTGATAGATTGTTTCGTCAACATGAAAGAGAGGAGGATGGTTTGGCGTTTCTCTACAAGGAGGGTCAGTCAACATGTTTTTCTACTTGCACAAACATGCGCACACACACGCACACAGAAATCAGAACCATGGACAGCCACATCATATTCTTCCCCAGTGATTTTACCCACACCTGACAGCAATGTCTTTAGGTCAGGACTTTACTATACACTTGTCTTTACTCTCTTTAAATAAATACATTTTGCAGTATTCAAATTATATTTTACACACTGTCAATTTTGTTTCCCCTCATTTATTTGAGTTGGAATTTCCCAAACTGCACATGGAAGTCAGACTTTCCTCTTGATCATATGACTACAGTACCCAGAATATGAATATATCAGATATGTTACATAGACAGAACATGAGAGGGAGCAAGGATTGGTGTGAAAATAGTAGGCCTACACAAGGCCTTTGGTCTGATTCTCTACTGTTCTCTCCATAGAGTGTACTCTCTCACTCCGCAAGAATACATAGAATAATGAAGACACATCCTGTGCAGGCTAATACATGCAACACATAGCCACTGAGAGATGAAAATAGGACACCCACAGGGGTTTTGATGGTGATAGCATCGAAGGAGCAGGCTACATTCAGTAATAAAATAAAGTGTTACAGCATTTGTGTTCAGCACATTCTTTGCTTGTAATCTGTTAATTATTCACTGTAACATTTGATACTTTATCATCTTAATGGTAATGTTTAGTTGATGCATTCAGGCACTATAACCACTATCTACTGTATGTATGAAGTCCTACAGCTACCCCACGTGTTACTTCTTGACTGAGTCACTGCTCAACTTGATTAGAAAAGCCATACATTACAAGCGAGGGTGGGGCGATCTATGTTGCACCAACACTTTCTCACCATACACGTCTACTGGAAGACCAGTCATTGTTTTAAGGTAAAGACAATTTTAATAATTGTGTTAGTTTAGGATATACTGTGTGCAGCATTTTTGCTTGGAACTGTTACTGTATTTAGAATGGGGCTTGACTAATGATCTTTATCAATATTAAGGGTTGATTAGTGAAATATGTCTACCTAGTCGAAGCCATAGAGATCCTATTAAATTACTAGAGTGGCTATGTTATAAACCCTCAAAGTTCCGGAATGTATGAAAATGCCAGCCATTGTTGACAGGGAGAAATCCAAACCAGTCAAATTGGAATGAATAGCAGTAGAGGCATAGGTGATGCATTTCCTGCTTTTACTTATGCAGGGAAATAAAAGTAAGGCATGTGATGTATCACTTGGTGATTTTAGCAAGTACATCTTGGTTGGGCAAAAAAACGAAAACATTTGGGAGATGAATGCCAGCAAAGCCACTACACAGCACAATACTAAACAATACATTAATTGCACTATAACAATGACAAACAGTGCCCACAAACTGGGCCTACAAAAATCTGTCCCAACAGCAGATTCCCAAAAGCAGTTCCAACACCTTACCACAGCTACACTTGGCTGTCAGCGGAGCCTTGTCTGGCAGCGAAGCAGTTTGGCTTTGTAGTTATGTTACCTGATGAAATTGCTGTCAATATGATATTTTTGCCATCGAATGCACATTCAAATGTTATAAATCAACACTGCAGAGCTCTCCCTGTCCTCTGCCGTGCCCTGATTGTAATACTGCTGGTTATATCTGGAAATGTGCATGTACCACCTGGCCCCTCTCCAGTTGCTAGCCCCAATTCTGATTTGTGCTCTGATATCTGCTTCACTGATTTCTGCTCTCGTAAAAGCCTGGGTTTTCTGCAGGACAACACTTGAAGCTTATTACCTAAAATGTATGAATTGAAAGTGTTGGTTCACAGCTCCAATCCAGATGTGTTGGTCATTACTGAGACGTGGTTAAGAAGGAGTGTTTTGAACACTGATGTTAACCTGTCTGGTTATAACCTTTTTTGGCAAGACAGATCTTTTAAAAGGTGGTGGAGTGGCAATCTTAACCAAGGAACACCTTCAGTGCTTGGTTGTCTCCACCTGGTATGTCCCCAAACAATTTGATTTGCTGGTTTTATGCATTAAAGTTTGAAATAACTCTTTGTTGACTATTGCTGGGTGTTATCGGCCACCATCAGCACCGGCCTGTACCCTAAATGCCCTAAGCGCTCTCCTGGCCCCTTACACTAAGTCTGAATTTGTCCTGCTAGGGGACTTAAACTGGGACATGCTTAAACCACCTGACCAAGTCCTAAAGCAATGGGACTCCCTAAATCTTTCTCAGAATATTACCAATCCCACAAGATATGACTCCAAAAACCCAGAAAAGGCTACTCTCCTAGATGTTATCCTTACAAATTATCCTGAAAGGTATCAGTCTGGTGCTTTCTGGAATGACCTTAGTGATCACTGTTTTACAGCCTGTGTTCGTAATGGCTGCTCAGTGAAACGACCTGTCCTGATTTGTCATAGACGCTTGCTAAAATGTTTTAATGAGCAAGCCTTCCTTCATGACCTGGCCTCTGTAAATTGGTATTGAATCAGCTTTGATGCTTTTTCCATATTTTTTTTAAATATTTTCAGTGGTATTGTTAATAAATACTTGCCCATAAAGAAAATAAGAATTTAAAAAAGTTTCCCTGGTTTGACCGTGATCTGGCAGAGTTGTCTACAGCTCAAGAATTCCATTTGGCAAATCGCTCGGCACATGCATACTCAGGCTGACTGGCTCTCGTTCAGGCAAATTAGAAATAAGTGTACTGAGGCTATCCGGAAGGCCAAAGTTAGCTACAAGGTTTCTCCCTGCAGGCGGTGTGGGAGAAATTGGTTATGTGGGAGAAATTATATACATGATTTTGGTAACACAAGAGAAAGATACACTTATGGGTTCATTTCTTGTTCTGGTAAAATGCATTGTCTATTGTATAGGGCAGGAAGTAGATAAAGGAGTATGGGACAGCTGAGAAACACTTAAAATGCAGACACATAGATGCCTAGGGCAACTGGACATACAAAGATCAGAGAGATAGACAAAGGAGGGGGTCAGCCAAAGGACCAACTGATGGATTACAGACATCAATCACATCACAGGGGAGACACACAAGTCTGTTTGATCTTAGTATGAAGAGAAGGCGACCAGGGCAGCTGAACACACTAAAAACTTAAAGGACACATACAAAAGGGACACATGGGGTTAATTACAGGGTCTAAACACAGGCCACAGGAAAGGGGGAGGTATATAAGGTCTGCATCATGATAATCCGGAAAGCAGATGTGGGCGTTACTGTCAAGCAGGATGCACGGATTGGAATGTAACTGTAGTTGCATTGGGGGATGAACTGATGATGTATGTGTGGGTATAAAATGAAGAGTGAGAGCTGTGTGTTCTCTGATACTGTTGTATTAAAAGTCTATATTGATTTTTACAAAGTTCTTGGTTGTGTCATATTTGAACCGATTTGCCACTACAGCGGTTACTGAGTTAGAGGTTCTAAAGGAGCTCCTTAAACTTGACTCCCCAAAAAACTGTTGGTCAGATGGTTTAGACATTTTCTTCTTTAAGGTTGCTGCCCCTGTCATCGCCAAGCCTGCAGCCACCCATTGGGCAGCCATGGTGGTTCCTTTATTTAAAGGGGGAGATCAAGCTGATCCTAACTGTTATAGGCCCAATTCTATTTTGCCCCGTTTATCAAAAGTGTTGTAAAACTTGTCAATAATCAACTGACTGGCTTTCTTGATGTTGTGGCAAAGAAGGGGGTCGAGTGATAAATGGCAGATATGTGAGAGCAGAACTAATAAACGGGCTCTGCCCTCTCACTAAAATGGCCACCCGGATCAGAACTACAGATCACAAAAAGAACGACTGCCAAAAGTACAATTCCCAGAAGCAAGGGGAACGCTCAGAAGGTTGGGCCAACCCACAGATAAGGGGTCAAGACAAACCAGAACGAGAGAGAGGAGGAGCTGGAAGGATCTGTGAACCATAGAGAAAGAGACAATATATATCGTTTGGATTTACCGTGTATGAGCTGGACTGTTTGGACTTACCTGTTGGCGTTTGGACCTGGACCTATCGAGAACCCGATTCGTGGACCGAACCCTGCTATCCTTGACCTCGCCTGTGGCCTGTGTGGACCAGGACGGAGAAACAAACACACAGCTACTGTCCTGTTCGAAATAACTCTCATTCTGGGGTGATTTTGGTGACAGTTTACCGCTTAATTTGTGACAAATTCTCCTAATCTTGAAAAGGTTTGTCACAATGTCTATAGTATTCTCTTGGGTATGCAATCTGGATTCCACTCAGGTTATGGATGTATCACTGCAACCGTAAAGGTCCTAAATGATGTCACCATTGCCCTTGATTCTAAGCAATGTTGTGCTACAATTTTTATTGACCTGGCCAAAGCCTGTGATACGGTAGACCATTCCATTGGTGTTTCTGAGGGGTCTTTGGCCTGATTTGCAAACTACCTCTTTCAAAGAGTGCAGTGTATAAAGTCAGAACATCTGCTGTCTCTGCCACTGCCTGTCACCAAGGGAGTACCCCATGGCTCGATCCTAGGCCCTACACTCTTCTCAATTTACATCAACGACATAGCTCAAGCAGCAGGAGGCTCTGTCATCCATTTATATGCAGATTATGCAGTCTTATACTCAGCCTTCCCCTCCCCGGATTTTGTGTTGAACACTCTACAACAAAGCTTTCTTAGTGTCCAACAAGCTTTGTCTGCCCTTAACCTTGTTCTGAACACCTCCAAAACAAAGGTCATGTGGTTTGGTAAGAAGAATGCCCCTCTCCCCACCGGTGAGATTACTACCTCTGAGGGTTTAGAGCTTGAGGTAGTCACCTCACACAAGTACTTGGTAGTATGGCTAGACGGTACACTGTCCTTCTCTCAGCACATATCAAAGCTGCAGGCTAAGGTTAAATCTAGACTTGGTTTCCTCTATTGTAATCGCGCCTCTTTTCCCCCCAGCTGCCAAACTAACCCCGATTCAGATGGCCATCCTACCCACGCTAGATTACGGAGACGTAATTTATAGATTGGCAGGTAAGGGTGCTCTCAAGCGACTAGATGTTCTTTACTATTCGGCCATCAGATTTGCCACCAATGCTCCTTATAGGACACATCACTGCACTCTATACTACTCTGTAACCTGGTGATCTCTGTATACCCGTTGAAAGACCCACTGGTTGATACTTATTTATAAAACCCTCTTAGGGAGGAGTGAGGCTTATCTGAGATACCTACTGCAGCCCTCATCCTCCACATACAACACCCGTTGGTCGCTCCTCTTTTCAGTTCGCTGCAGCTAGCGACTGGAACGAGCTGCAATAAACACTCAAACTCTTCATTCAAAGACTCAATCATGGACACACTTACTGACAGTTGTGGCTGCTTCACGTGATGTATTGTTGTCTCTACCTTCTTGCCCTTTGTGCTGTTGTCTGTGTGTTTTTTGTAGTACTGAGTGTGTGTTTGTTCAGCACTTTTGTACAGCGACAGAATTCAGAACATTGGCCATTCTTACAGTGTTCTGTACAATAAGTCAGAACCATAGGATAAATAAAGGGGCCATATTAGCAGACAATGAAAGCTCTTACAATATTAGATGATGACATTTCTCTAAAACAGGTTATAGGCTACATGTGCACCACCAAGTCAGAGCAGTAGGCAAAATTAAGAGAGGAAAATACAGTGGCTTGCGAAAGTATTCACCCCTGTTGGCATTTTCCTATTTTGTTGCCTTACACCCTGGAATGAAAATAGATTTTGGGGGGGTTTGTATCGTTTGATTTACACAACATGCCTACCACTTTGAAGATATAAAATATTTTTACTGTGAAACAAACAAGAAATAAGAAAAAAAATGAAAACTTGAGCATGCATAACTAGTCTGAAACACCTGCATTTTGGAGCTGCCTTACTAAAGAAAGCAAAAAAGAGACCATGTTTGTATGGAGGCTTTATTAACTCAATGACTTTTTATTGATTTTTGTAAAACTTAGTTTGAAACTGATATGTGACAACTATTAATGCCAAAAAACATGCACAACAGGCAACCCCCTCCACCCAAAATATGAGTATGATGCAATGTCAGTACTTATTGCATTTACATCGTATGTAAGTCCTATCATCAACTGATTTCAGCCAGTGTATGGCTGTGGATTGACTGCATTGTTTGAATTGAATTTTGGCATTTGGCAGTTAATTTAAAAAATAATAAAAAAAAAAAATGGAATCATTCCACTTAAAATGGCTGGCTAGCTAGCTTATAAACATACTGTGCAGATATTCTTGAGATTGATTGTTTTACACAATATCTTACCATAGCACACTGGCAGACCATGGTTGACCAACTCCCTGACCAAAATGGCTGACCTTTTAATAGACCTTTCATGTCCATTCTAGTATTCTATTCCCAATTCCGTGGTCACAGCACAGATCAAGATACAGACTGTGAAAGACTTGATCACAAGTACATTGTTTGAAAGAAATTGTGAATTACAATGCATGTGATAAATAGTTTGATTTAATTATGTGTTTTTTTGTGGTACTGAGTGTTTGTAATTATTGTTATTATTATTATTTTTTTTTTAATAATTCTAAGGGGTGGTTCATATTTAATATTGCGGATAGATTGTTGCTTCCATCAATGTAATTGTCTGCATAATTTCCAATCCCCCATATTTTTTTTACTGCACTGCTCAAAAAAATAAAGGGAACACTTAAACAACACAATGTAACTCCAAGTCAATCACACTTCTGTGAAATCAAACTGTCCACTTAGGAAGCAACACTGATTGACAATAAATTTCACATGCTGTTGTGCAAATGGAATAGACAACAGGTGGAAATTATAGGCAATTAGCAAGACACCCCCAATAAAGGAGTGGTTCTGCAGGTGGTGACCACAGACCCCTTCTCAGTTCCTATGCTTCCTGGCTGATGTTTTGGTCACTTTTGAATGCTGCCGGTGCTTTCACTCTAGTGGTAGCATGAGACGGAGTCTACAACCCACACAAGTGGCTCAGGTAGTGCAGCTCATCCAGGATGGGACATCAATGCGAGCTGTGGCAAGAAGGTTTGCTGTGTTTGTCAGCGTAGTGTCCAGAGCATGGAGGCGCTACCAGGAGACAAGCCAGTACATCAGGAGACGTGGAGGAGGCCATAGGAGGGCAACAACCCAGCAGCAGGACCGCTACCTCCGCCTTTGTGCAAGGAGGAGCAGGAGGAGCACTGCCAGAGCCCTGCAAAATGACCTCCAGCAGGCCACAAATGTGCATGTGTCTGCTCAAACGGTCAGAAACAGACTCCATGAGGGTGGTATGAGGGCCCGACGTCCACAGGTGGGGGTTGTGCTTACAGCCCAACACCGTGCAGGGTGTTTGGCATTTGCCAGAGAACACCAAGATTGGCAAATTCGCCACTGGCGCACTGTGCTCTTCACAGATGAAAGCAGGTTCACACTGAGCACATGTGACAGACGTGACAGAGTCTGGAGACGCCGTGGAGAACGTTCTGCTGCCTGCAACATCCTCCAGCATGACCGGTTTGGCAGTGGGTCAGTCATGGTGTGGGGTGGCATTTCTTTGGGGGGCCGCACAGCCCTCCATGTGCTTGCCAGAGGTAGACTGACTGCCATTAGGTACCGAGATGAGATCCTCAGACCTCTTGTGAGACCATATGCTGGTGCAGTTGGCCCTGGGTTCCTCCTAATGCAAGACAATGCTAGACCTCATGTTTTATTTTTTTTTATTTATTTTTTTTATTTCACCTTTATTTAACCAGGTAGGCTAGTTGAGAACAAGTTCTCATTTGCAACTGCGACCTGGCCAAGATAAGGCATAGCAGTGTGAACAGACAACACAGAGTTACACATGGAGTAAACAATTAACAAGTCAATAACACAGTAGAAAAAAGGGGAGTCTATATATACATTGTGTGCAAAAGGCATGAGAAGGTAGGCAAATAATTACAATTATGCAGATTAACACTGGAGTGATAAATGATCAGATGGTTATGTAAAGGTAGAGATATTGGTGTGCAAAAGAGCAGAAAAATAAATAAATAAAAACAGTATGGGGGTGAGGTAGGTGAAAATGGGTGGGCTATTTACCAATAGACTATGTACAGCTGCAGCGATCGGTTAGCTGCTCAGATAGCAGATGTTTGAAGTTGGTGAGGGAGATAAAAGTCTCCAACTTCAGCGATTTTTGCAATTCGTTCCAATCACAGGCAGCAGAGAACTGGAACGAAAGGCGGCCAAATGAGGTGTTGGCTTTAGGGATGATCAGTGAGATACACCTGCTGGAGCGCGTGCTACGGATGGGTGTTGCCATCGTAACCAGTGAACTGAGATAAGGCGGAGCTTTACCTAGCATGGACTTGTAGATGACCTGGAGCCAGTGGGTCTGGCGACGAATATGTAGCGAGGGCCAGCCGACTAGAGCATACAAGTCGCAGTGGTGGGTGGTATAAGGTGCTTTAGTGACAAAACGGATGGCACTGTGATAAACTGCATCCAGTTTGCTGAGTAGAGTGTTGGAAGCAATTTTGTAGATGACATCGCCGAAGTCGAGGATCGGTAGGATAGTCAGTTTTACTAGGGTAAGTTTGGCGGCGTGAGTGAAGGAGGCTTTGTTGCGGAATAGAAAGCCGACTCTTGATTTGATTTTCGATTGGAGATGTTTGATATGGGTCTGGAAGGAGAGTTTAGAGTCTAGCCAGACACCTAGGTACTTGTGGCTGGAGTGTGTCAGCAGTTCCTGCAAGAGGAAGGCATTGATGCTATGGACTGGCCCGCCCGTTCCCCAGACCTGAATCCGATTGAGCACATCTGGGACATCATGTCTCGCTCTATCCACCAACAGACTGTCCAGGAGTTGGCGGATGCTTTAGTCCAGGTCTGGGAGGAGATCCCTCAGGAGACCATCCGCCACCTCATCAGGAGCATGCCCAGGCATTGTAGGGAGGTCATACAGGCACGTGGAGGCCACACACACTACTGAGCCTCATTTTGACTTGTTTAAGGACATTACATCAATGTTGGATCAGCCCGTAGTGTGGTTTTCCACTATAATTTTGAGTGTGACTCCAAATCCAGACCTCAATGGGTTGATAAATTTGATTTCCATTGATCATTTTTGTGTGATTTTGTTGTCAGCACATTCAACTACAGTGCCTTGCGAAAGTATTCGGCCCCCTTGAACTTTGCGACCTTTTACCACATTTCAGGCTTCAAACATAAAGATATAAGACTGTATTTTTTTGTGAAGAATCAACAACAAGTGGGACACAATCATGAAGTGGAACGACATTTATTGGATATTTCAAACTTTTTTAACAAATCAAAAACTGAAAAATTGGGCGTGCAAAATTATTCAGCCCCCTTAAATTAATACTTTGTAGCGCCACCTTTTGCTGCGATTACAGCTGTAAGTCGCTTGGGGTATGTCTCTATCAGTTTTGCACATCGAGAGACTGACATTTTTTCCCATTCCTCCTTGCAAAACAGCTCGAGCTCAGTGAGGTTGGATGGAGAGCATTTGTGAACAGCAGTTTTCAGTTCTTTCCACAGATTCTCGATTGGATTCAGGTCTGGACTTTGACTTGGCCATTCTAACACCTGGATATGTTTATTTTTGAACCATTCCATTGTAGATTTTGCTTTATGTTTTGGATCAGTGTCTTGTTGGAAGACAAATCTCCGTCCCAGTCTCAGGTCTTTTGCAGACTCCATCAGGTTTTCTTCCAGAATGGTCCTGTATTTGGCTCCATCCATCTTCCCATCAATTTTAACCATCTTCCCTGTCCCTGCTGAAGAAAAGCAGGCCCAAACCATGATGCTGCCACCACCATGTTTGACAGTGGGGATGGTGTGTTCAGCTGTGTTGCTTTTACGCCAAACATAACGTTTTGCATTGTTGCCAAAAAGTTAAATTTTGGTTTCATCTGACCAGAGCACCTTCTTCCACATGTTTGGTGTGTCTCCCAGGTGGCTTGTGGCAAACTTTAAACGACACTTTTTATGGATATCTTTAAGAAATGGCTTTCTTCTTGCCACTCTTCCATAAAGGCCAGATTTGTGCAATATACGACTGATTGTTGTCCTATGGACAGAGTCTCCCACCTCAGCTGTAGATCTCTGCAGTTCATCCAGAGTGATCATGGGCCTCTTGGCTGCATCTCTGATCAGTCTTCTCCTTGTATGAGCTGAAAGTTTAGAGGGACGGCCAGGTCTTGGTAGATTTGCAGTGGTCTGATACTCCTTCCATTTCAATATTATCGCTTGCACAGTGCTCCTTGGGATGTTTAAAGCTTGGGAAATATTTTTGTATCCAAATCCGGCTTTAAACTTCTTCACAACAGTATCTCGGACCTGCCTGGTGTGTTCCTTGTTCTTCATGATGCTCTCTGCGCTTTTAACGGACCTCTGAGACTATCACAGTGCAGGTGCATTTATACGGAGACTTGATTACACACAGGTGGATTGTATTTATCATCATTAGTCATTTAGGTCAACATTGGATCATTCAGAGATCCTCACTGAACTTTTGGAGAGAGTTTGCTGCACTGAAAGTAAAGGGGCTGAATAATTTTGCACGCCCAATTTTTCAGTTTTTGATTTGTTAAAAAAGTTTGAAATATCCAATAAATGTCGTTCCACTTCATGATTGTGTCCCACTTGTTGTTGATTCTTCACAAAAAAATACAGTTTTATATCTTTATGTTTGAAGCCTGAAATGTGACAAAAGGTCGCAAAGTTCAAGGGGGCCGAATACTTTCGCAAGGCACTGTATGTAAAGAAAAAAGGATTTAATAAGAATATTTCATTCATTCAGATCTAGGATGTGTAATTTTAGTGTTCCCTTTATTTTTTTGAGCAGTGTATATAGATCCAGTCCATTTAAAAAATTGGAGGCCTCTTACACTTCAGTGTTGTGATGCAAAAATTCAGGCTAAATGCTTAGCGCATACAATTAAAAAGGTATTGTCAGATATTATACATCCAATCAGACAGGTTTTGTACATGGACGATACATTGGAGATAATATGACAGGTACTGGAAATAATAGAATACTATGAAATATCATAAACCTGGTTTTCATCACTGAATTTGAAAAGGCTATTGATAAAGTACGAATGAAGTTTATATATAAATGCCTAAAATATTTCAATTTTGGAGAATCTCTAATAAAATGGATTAAAGTTATGTATAGCAACCCTAGGTGTAAAATAGTAAATTACAGAAACATCTCAGAAAGTTTTAAACTGTCAAGAGGAGTAAAACAAGGTTGTCCACTATTGGCATATCTATTTATAAATCCCATCGAAATGTTAGCCATTAAAATTAGATCCAACAATAATATTAACCTTTCTAGCACTAGCGGAACCCCTCGACAACATTCCACTGAAAAGGCAGCGCGCAAAATTCAAAAATATTTGTAGAAATATGTAACTTTCACACATTATTCACAGAATTAAAGATAGACTTCTACTTAATGCAACCGCTGTGTCAAATTTCAAAAAAACTTTACGGAAAAAGCATAATCTGAGAACGGCGCTCAGAACCCAAAATAGCCAGAGGAATATCCACCATTTTGGAATCAACAAAGTTAGAAACAACACCATAAATATTCACTTACCTTTGATAATCTTCATCAGAAGGCACTCCCAGGAATCCCAGTTCGACAATAAATGACTGTTTTGTTCCATAAAGTTCCATAACTTATGTCCAAATAGCCACTTGTTGTTAGCGTGTTCAGCCCAGTAATCCATCTTCATGAGGCACAGGCACTTCATCCAGACAAAAACTCGAAAAGTTCCATTACAGTCCTTTAGAAACATATCAAACGATGTATGGAATCAATCGTTAGGATGTTTTTAAAGATTGGCATAAGATACTATTTGAATGGGTGCCTCTGGAATATCTGACATGTACATTGCATTCTAAAACAGAGCAGTTCTACAAAGTATGGAACCTTATCTAAATGACCTAGAACCTGAGGTGTCAGCTATTATGCTGCAAGGATTATCTTAGAATTGTGGGGATCTATGTATTTCAAAACTACGCTGTACGTTCCATGTGTGGAACCTAACTTCTTGGTTTAAACTGAGCTTTTTTGTCAATTTCTATTTGTAAGTTTGTTTAAAATGTATGTATTGAGAGACGCAATGATGGGGATGGGGTGAGAGAAGCAGCGAGTGGTGTACGTATGTATGGGTGTCTGTGTGTGTATGTGTGTGTATGTATATACAGTGGGGCAAAAAAGTATTTAGTCAGCCACCAATTGTGCATGTTCTCCCACTTAAAAAGATGAGAGGCCTGTAATTTTCATCATGGGTACACTTCAACTATGACAGACAAAATGAGAAAAAAAAATGCAGAGAATCACATTGTAGAATTTTGAATTAATTTATTTGCAAAATATGGTGGAAAATAAGTATTTGGTCAATAACAAAAGTTTATCTCAATACTTTGTTATATACCCTTTGTTGGCAATGACAGAGGTCAAACTGTTTCTGTAAGTCTTCACAAGGTTTTCACACACTGTTGCTGGTATTTTGGCCCATTCCTCAATGCAGCTCTCCTCTAGAGCAGTGATGTTTTGGGGCTGTTGCTGGGCATCATGGACTTTCAACTCCCTCCAAATATTTTCTATGGGGTTGAGATCTGGAGACTGGCTAGGCCACTCCAGGACCTTGAAATGCTTCTTACGAAGCCACTCCTTCGTTGCCCGGGCGGTGTGTTTGGGATCATTGTCATGCTGAAAGACCCATCCACGTTTCATCTTCAATGCCCTTGCTGATGGAAGGAGGTTTTCATTCAAAATCTCACGATACATGGCCCCATTCATTCTTTCCTTTACACGGATCAGTCGTCCTGGTCCCTAAAGCCCTACAGCCCTAAAGCATGATGTTTCCACCCCCATGCTTCACAGTAGGTATGGCGTTCTTTGGATGCAACTCAGCATTCTTTGTCCTCCAAACACGACGAGTTGAGTTTTTACCAAAAAGTTATATTTTGGTTTCATCTGACCATATGGCATCCTCCCAATCTTCTTCTGGATCATCCAAATGCTCTCTAGCAAACTTCAGACGGGCCTGGACATGTATTGGCTTAAGCAGGGGGACACTTCTGGCACTGCAGGATTTGAGTCCCTGGCGGCATAGTGTGTTACTGATGGTAGGCTTTGTTACTTTGGTCCCAGCTCTCGACAGGTCATTCACTAGGTCCCCCCGTGTGGTTCTGGGATTTTTGCTCACCGTTCTTGTGATCATTTTGACCCCACGGGGTGAGATCTTACGTGGAGCCCCAGATCGAGGGAGATTATCAGTGGTCTTGTATGTCTTCCATTTCCTAATAATTGCTCCCACAGTTGATTTCTTCAAACCAAGCTGCTCACCGATTGCAGATTCAGTCTTTCCAGCCTGGTGCAGGTCTACAATTTTGTTTCTGGTGTCCTTTGACAGCTCTTTGGTCTTGGCCATAGTGGAGTTTGGAGTGTGACTGTTTGATGTTGTGGACAGGTGTCTTTTATACTTGATAACAAGTTCAAACAGGTGCCATTAATACAGGTAACGAGTGGAGGACAGAGGAGCCTCTTAAAGAAGAAGTTACAGGTCTGTGAGAGCCAGAAATCTTGCTTGTTTGTAGGTGACCAAATACTTATTTTCCACCATAATTTACAAATAAATTCATAAAAAATCCTACAATGTGATTTTCTGGAATTGTTTTCTCATTTTGTCTGTCATAGTTGAAGTGTACCTATAAAGAAAATTACAGGCCTCTCTCATCTTTTTAAGTGGGAGAACTTGCACAATTGGTGGCTGACTAAATACTTTTTTGCCCCACTGTATATGTATATGCATGTATATAAACATATATATATATATATATATATATATATATATATATATATACGCAGGTATGTGTAAGTGAGTGCTGTTTTTTTTTGTCTATGTTGTTGTGGCTCTTAATATGGGTGAAAATTGTGAAATTCCAATAAAAAATACTGTTACAAAATACCCTGTGGGTGTCCTATTTTCATCTTTCAGTGGCTATGCGTTGCATGTATTAGCCTACACAGGATGTGTCTTCATTATTCTATGTATTCTTGGGGAGTGAGAGAGTACACTCAATGGAGAGAACAGTAGAGAATCAGACCAAAGGCCTTGTGTAGGCCTACTATTTTCATACCACCCCTTGGTAGCTCTCATGACCTCTCTGTGTAACATATCTGAAGTATTCATATTCTGTACTGTAGTCATATGGTCAAGAAGAAAGCCTGACTTCCATGTGCAGAATGGAGTGGTTTGGGAAATTCCAATTGAAATGAATTTTAAAAAAAATTTAGTGTTATTTTAATATTGCAAAATTAACATATTTAAATAGAGTAACAACAAGTGTATAGTATGTTTGACATTGTTGTCCATTGTTTCAATGTCCCAACAGACTCAGAAATGAGACTACAGCTTAAGTTCATTTTGGACAAGTTTTTCCCAATATTCTAAGAGTCAGATGTATTCTTCCAGTTTTCACTTTAGTGTGTACTGCCCTACCAAGCAAAAAGGCAATAACTGTGTGGAACTGAGAAAAAATGTTTTTATTTACCTTGGTTTCACAGTAACCTACTGCAGTTACTGCTAATATGACCCCCATTTTCTCCAAAACACAATACAATAGTGGCAGGAGGAAGCATGCATTTAATGTTGCAAAAATTACATGAACTAATTTTTGACCAAATGAGCAGTTACTGCATTTTTGCTTGGTTGTGCAGTATAGCTGTCCATGATAAACAGAAGTCAATGGTTATTTCCTGGGTAACTCAGGAGTTCTGGTCTTCCACAAAGGCTGGGTTACACATCTCTCCCCTGTTAAGACAGAATCTGCTAGTCTGAGGGCATATGGGCAGGTGGACGTAACGGCTGAAGCTGCTCCTAGCGAGATGCTCCAGCTTGTTCCCGGCACAGCCATGCTTGGGGACCGCCAACAAATCCTCTTCCTGTTTGGCCAGGCAGTCCTCCAGCTTGGCCTTGTCCTCCTTGCGGCTGCCCCAGGACAGCTTCCCAAGAGGGTGGGACATGTGGCCGCTGGACACTCTGTTTCCCATGGGACAGGAGGAGGTTACTGTAGACAGGTAGAGGGGTAGTCTGTGGATCACAGAGCACATGAGATATAGAAGTTAAACACACTGTAATCAGTGTCATGTGAGGAAAAAGGACATATACTGGTGCTAGTTGTTAAACCCACTTACAAATGCTGCCTGCCAACAATTGTACGAATGTGTTGAGGGTGAGATGTCATGAAAACATAATTAAGCCATAAAAACTGCAGCAATGTAATTTCTTACCAGTGGTTTTGCCTCCGTGGTCAGCAACTGATGGAGAAGTGGGTGACTTACTCTGTTTATGGCAGAGGTCCTGTAGTCCTTAGAGAGGTGTGAATGGGCCTCGTCGCCATCAAACAAAAGGTTTCACTCAAATCTATTTAGACAAGATGAATGTATCAATCAGAGGATATCTGATTAGTTGAAACAATACCACTTCGCTTCATCATTGCTGATGAATGCATTTGGCTCTCAATCAATTTAAGATTGGTGGTACAAAATAATGAGGAAAAGCACAGGTATTTCAAAATACGTAACTTATAAACTTGCAAATATTGTAAAATGTAGTGAAAAAATTAGAGAAGGTGATATACACGCAACTGGCAAGTGGCTGACGTGGGGCCCAGCATGATGACTCAATCACGATTTAAGACATTGTTTGGATAGCTGACCATTTGTGGACTATCACAGGGGTCAAACAAACCTTATCTGTGGCAATCTCAAGGAAGGGAGGTTCCCACAGAAGTCCTGGTAGCACGGACACTGTTGGAGCTGTGAATACAGATGAAAACATGAAATCGACAAAATTCATTGAATTGTCATGTTTGGATAGTTTCAAGAGTTCATAAAGAGCTATGCATGTTGATATGTTTTATTGTACTTTATAAACTGGGTGGTTTGAGCCCTGAATGCTCATTGGCCGAAAGCCATGGTACATCAGATTGTATATCACGGGTGTGACAAAACGTTTATTTTTACTGCTCTAATTACGTTGGTAACTAGTTTATAATTGTAATAAGGCACCTTGGGAGTTTGTGGTATTTTGCCAATATACCACGTTGAGGGTTGTATCCAGGCCCTCTGCGCTGCGTCGTGCCTAAAAATATCCCTTAGTCTTGGTATATTGGCCATATACCACACCCCCTCTGGTCTTACTGCTTAAGTGCTATTGATGTATTGTTACAGAGAAACTGTTATTTTGTCTGTCGGATGGCAGATACGTAGCTCATAGAGGCACAGGGGTGTGCTCCTATCATTTCAAATGAGTTGATTAGAATCTGGGTGTGGGTCTGGGTGTTCCTGTCTTTTGTTTTTACTAGCCAGGTGCCAAGAAATGTTAATTGAGGTTGGGAGTAGGTTTCTGCTTGAAATTGGTTAGATTCCTCCAGAGACGCACAAGGCCTCTTGCATTTATTCCCATAATATTGGAGTCAGATTGATGAATGTAGTTTATTATTATATTCAACATAATTTCTACATAATGGCTGGATGATTTCTACACCTAACATTGGTGCATTGGATTCACACTCCTCTTGCTCATCATTCATATTTCACATAAACATATGTAATACCTTCCGCAAACCAACAGGAGGAGATGTGGTGATTTACAGAGGCCCCCACAACCTGAGAAGAGGAAGACAAGTGGAGACAGCAGCTCATTGGTGACTAATAATTACTTCTGCTTGACCTTTATATTCTTTGAGTACTTATAGTTGATTTCTGAAGTTGATTTATGACAACAGATGTGTGTTTTTCCACGCACAGTAGATCAATGTGAAGCAGAGTGTCCCAGTAAGAACATAAACTGTGGTAGAAAAAGGATGAAAAATAACTCAGAAGTAGATTGGGAGATTCAGGAACAAACATTACAGACTGTATTAAAAGGAAATGAAACATTATTATGTATTATTTGATCACATTTACACTGTTCATATTTCATCTGATCTGGAGGGTACTTTACTTTACAGTCGTTGTATTCTCCATCTCAAGTACATACAGTATATCTCAATATGGCCTGTTTTGACAAATTACAGTATACTCTATCTGTCTGTACATTTAAGGGGACCACAGAAGCACTGTGCTGGCCTGAGTGTCAGTTACACATAAGTGGATTACAGTTGAAAGGAGCAACACAAAAACAATAATATACTGTATATACGCTTCTCAACTATTACAACTGTATAGCCATTCATATCAGGCTTATTCTGAATCACCCAAACCATAGATAAATACCAACGTCTCGTAAAAGTCATAACACTAAAGGCTTAACCCAAATAAGAATGTACCATTTTCTTTAGCCTTTAGAATCATAAAGCTAATTAAAGCTAACAAATATAAACAGTCAGCTGTTCTGCTACATTGGGTTAAATTGTTAATATTTTACTGGAACCTTTAACAGACTGAGTACCATGGCTTCTGAGCCAGCTGACTCCCACATGCCTCTACAGAAAACCAGATAAGAGACAACAACAACACCTCTATTGTTTTTTTATATATCCTTTGTATTTAGGGCAAAGTTATTCTCAGATCTCAGATACCTACTGTAAATGTCAACAGTTAGCCTACAGTACATACCTCCATGTTGCCATATACAGTTGAAGTCGGAAGTTTCCATACACCTGAGCCAAACACTTTTTTTTTTTTTTTTTTTACAATTCCTGACATTTAACACAAGTAAAAAATCCCTGTCTTAGGTCAGTTAGGATCACCACTTTATTTTAAGAATGTGAAATGTCAGAATAATAGTAGAGAGAATGATTTATTTCAGCTTTTATTTCTTTCACCACATTCCCAGTGGGTCAGAAGTTTGTAGGCCTCCTAGCTTGCAAACACTTTTTCAGTTCTGCCAACAAATTTTCCATGGGATTGAGGTCAGGGCAATGTGATGGCCACTCCAATACCTTGACTTTGTTGTCCTTAACCATTTTGCCACAACTTTGGAAGTATGCTTGGGGTCATTGTCCATTTGGAAGACCCATTTGCGACCAAGCTTTAACTTCTTGACGGATGTCTTGAGATGTTGCTTCAATATATCCACATAATTGTCCTACCTCATGATGCCATCTATTTTGTGAAGTGCACCAGTCCCTCCTGCAGCCTAGCACCCCCACAACATGATGCTGCCGCCCTTGTGCTTCACGGTTGGGATGGTGTTCTTCGGCTTGCAAGCCTCCCCCTTTTTCCTCTAAACATAACGATGGTCATTATGGCCAAACAGTTCTATTTTTGCTTCACCAGACCAGAGGATATTTCTCCAAAAAGTATGATCTTTGTCCCCATGTGCAATTGCAAACCGTAGTCTGGCTTTTTAATGGCGGTTTTGGAGCAGTGGCTTCTTCCTTGCTGAGCAACCTTTCAGGTTATGTCGATATGGGACTCGTTTTTACTGTGGATATAGATACTTTTGTACCCGTTTCCTCCAGCACCTTCACAAGGTCTATTGCTGTTACTCTGGGATTGATTTGCACTTTTCGCACCAAAGTACGTCTCTAGGAGACCGAACGTGTCTCTTTCCTGAGCGGTATTGCGGCTGCATGGTCCCATGGTGTTTAAACTTGTGTACTATTGTTTGTACAGATGAACGTAGTACCTTCAGGCATTTGGAAATTGCTCCCAATGATGAACCAGACTTGTGGAGGTGTACAATTTTTTTCTGAGGTCTTGGCTGATTTCTTTTGATTTTCCTTGAAGTCAAGCAAAGAGGCACTGAGTTTGAATCTAGGCCTTGAAATACATCCACAGGTACACCTCCAATTGACTCAAATTACATCAATTAGTCTATCAGAAGCTTCTAAAGCCATTACATAATTTTCTGGAATTTTCCAAGCTGTTTAAAGAAACAGGAATTGTGGAATTGGAACTGAAACTGGAATTGTGATACAGTGAATTATAAGTGAAATAATCTGTCTGTAAACAATTGTTGGAAAAATGACTTGTGTCATGCACAAAGTAGATGTCCTAATCGACTTGCCAAAACTATAGTTTGTTAACAAGAAATTAATGGAGTGGTTGAAAAACAAGTTTTAATGCCTAAGCGTAAGTAAAGCTTCCGACTTCAACTGTATCTACTGTAAATGTCTGCAGTAGTCCTACAGTACATACCTCCATGTTGCCATATAGGTGATTGTTGGTGTAGTAGTTTGTGAGGATTTCACTGCTGGTGTCTTTCTGCTCTTTCCTGTGGATAGTTAGGACCACTCTCAGATGCATTCTCTTCAATTGAGTTGACACAAGAGTGAATGTAGGCTAATGGCCTTTAGCAACTCAGCAAGGATTCAAGGTTATGGTCACAGACATAGCCACAGGAAGTCGGGGTGCTGCAGCACCGGGGTGCTGCAGCACCTCCTGATCAATCAGAATAAATAAACAAATTAAATAATAATAATAATAATAATACACACTGAACAAACTATATCCAGGCTGTATCACATCCGGCCATGATTGGGAGTCCCATAGGGCGGTGCACAATTGGCCCAGCGTCGTCCGGGTTTGGCCGGGGTATGCCGTCATTGTAAATAAGAATTTGATCTTGACTGACTTGCCTGGTTAAATAAAGGTTAAATTTAAAAATTTGAATGCAACATGTAAAGTGTTAGTCCCATATTTCATGAGCTGAAATAAAAGATCCCAGAAATGTTCCATACACACAAAATAGTTACTTCTCTCAAATGTTGCACACAAATTTGTTTACATCCATGTTAGTGAGCATTTATCCTTTGCCAAGAAAGTCCATCCACTTGACAGGTATGGCATATCCAGAAGCTGATTAAACAGAATAATCATTACACAGGTGCATCTTGTGCTGGGGACAATAAAAGGCCACTCTAAAATGTGCCATTTTTTTGTCACACAACACAATGCCACAGATGTTTCAAGTTTTGGGGGAGCGTGCCATTGTCATGCTGACTGCAGGAATGTCCACCAGAACTGTTGTCAGATAATTTAATGTTAATTTCTCTACCACAAGTCGCCTTCAAGCCGCAGACCACGTGTAGCCAAGCCAACCCAGGACCTCCACATCCGGCTTCTTCATCTGCAGGATCGTCTGAGACCAGCCACCTGATGAAAGTATTTATTTCCAATGTTCCCTCTAAGCTGTGCACGAGTAGCCCGAGACTGCCGCTCAGCTCCCCCGGGACTGCCGCACAGAAATATTAGCCCACAGAGAGAGAAGCATGAGATTGAACTTCACTCAACTTTCTAGAGCAGTGGTCACCAACCAGTCGATCACGATCAACTGGTCGATATTCAAGGCATTCCTAGTTGACCACCCAACATTTCTGTAAAAATAACAACGATAAAGCCTTGTTTTCCTATTTATTTTTATTTGTCTCAGGTTATTAGCGGTAGGTGCACCCAAATCAGCTGCCCTGCATGCCAGGTAGGCGAGCTGTTGCCATTTTGAACCATTTCATTTGTCTGAAGGCACAAACTCTGAATTCCTGGGGGGCCCAGACAGCAAATTAAGTGCACGAAAGGTCTACCGCTGGCCAATGAGATGGCTCAGATGACGATGTCTGCAGGAAAGTAGCAGGCAGTAAAGACAGCTACAGCAAAGTTGATACTGTGAGATTTAAAAAATGTTTCCAACATGACTAGAGAGAGACTACACAGCAAAGACATGCTGTTTTAATAAGTGAGTTCATGTTTCAGTTCTTACTCAGCACTATCAACACTTTGTATTCAACACTTTTATAAGCCATAAAATGTGCATTCTTCCTACCCATACAAAAAAAAGATTGCCGTTTTGAAACTGCAGTAAAAGTGCATAACCTGTAGTCAACTGTAATATTTTGGACACAGTAATTGCAGCATACTGCAGTTATACTGCACTCTAACTGCAGTTACACAGTGCTCTGACTGCAATCATTTTTCATAAGGGTATTTTCACTCAGCGCCACAACAAGCACTTTTTTTCCCTTTCATTTTTTTTTTTACGTCTCATGAAATGTAGCCCTACATTGAACACCACACATTGGATGCTACTGGAGGCTGAATGATAGAACAGCTATTTCCATGTTAAAATGTTATAGGATGCATTTTCTCCACTGTTTTTGATCGTAAGCCACTTTGCTAGGCCTTTGATATGATCAAATAGCCACAGTAGCCTGTGCTTCAAATGAGTGGTATTGTACAGCTCTACAGTGGATGGTCATCCAACTGGTAATTACTAGTTAAATCGGCCATGAATCCCCTTGTGACAAGACGAATGGAAGCTTGTTGTGTGCAACAGGGAAGGGCAATTAAATGCAAGATTTACAATTTTTAAAAAATTGTTAAACATTTCTATCTATGGGTAACAGGGTTGCCGTATTATGCTAGACCGGCTCAGTTTTTCACCACAAAACACCCCAAAAATTGCCAAAAGAGTATATCCAGCTCACCTGCTTTTACACTATAATTTAAAAAGGAATAGTTCCACCATATTAAAACGAGAGTCCAGTTCATGTAACAGACAAAGGAATCACTTTTCACATAAAATAAATAATCATCTTCAGAAATAACTTTGTCAAAGCAACAAAATAACTAGGGCTTTACAATGATGGTGAAAACTGAGTAGTTTTGGGGTTACTGGGTTAAAATCGTTCTAGAAGTCATAGGGGGTTCATGGAGGGACATGAATTTTGACATTTTTGTAGTAATTTAAATGCATGTTAGTGTTTTTGGTTTGTGTCAAGTACAATAAAAATGTATTTTGACTAAATATATTGTAGAGGTGGCAGCCTGTTAGAAGACTTTTAGGCTTTTTGGCCTCACATGAGACGGAATGTCATGCCAGTTAATGTGTTAGGTTGTGTTCTGTAATTAACGGTTCAGCTTGTGCACAGTTCTGCAGTCTTAATGAGACTGACATAAGTGTATGTGATATCAAAGAGCGTGAATCACCCAAGCCATAGATCATTTAAAAAAAGACTTGTAAAAAGCCATAACACAAAGCCACAACCCAAATAAGAAGGTACCATTTTCTTTAGCCTTTAGAACCATAAAGCTAATTAAAGCTAACAAATATAAGCAGTCAGCTGTTCTGCTACATTGGTTTAAAATGTTAATATTTTACTGGGACGTTTGACAGACTGAGTATCATGGCCTCTGGGACAGCTGACTCCCACATGGTCCCTGTTGTGTTCACATGTTACCATAGACTGCATCATCTCCACCATCACACTCATATGGGTCGTCATCCTCTTCAGCCTACAGGAAACCAGAATGGAGAGATCATCATCATCATCATCAACACCTCTATTGTTTTTTTTATATCCTTTGTACTTAGAGCAAAGTTTGTCATGGAAATTGCAAGATTATGTAATAATGCTTGTATTGCATTATAATGATTGTTTTATTCGACAGAATAGAGTGTTCTGTTAACTATTGTGTGTGTGTTCTACTGAGGATGGGCCTCTATGAGATAACACTGACAGAGGAGATTTACGATGTCTTTGGGTGATAAAACCTAAAGAGCATTCCAGAGAACATGAGGTAATGTTTGTGATATACCGTGTGATATATATATATATATATATATATATATACGGTATAGCACAAACATTACCTCATGTTTTCCAGAGAACATGATGTAATGTTTGTGATATACCTCTCTGGAAAACATGAGGTAATGTATAGCACAAACATTACCTCATGTTTTCTGGAATGCTCTTTAGGTTTAAATAAATAAATAATAACACTAACAGCTTTATAAGAAAACAAACATTGAAACCTCTATGATCTGTTTACAGATATTTTAGGGGCTATTTTATACAGAAAATGTGTTTAAAACCTGTAAATACGGTATTCATAATTATATTTAATCATGTTTACAGCAGGTTAACAATGATTATATTACACAATTTCTGATATATCACATGCCTTACTTTTATTTCCCTATGCCTCTACTGCCATTCATTCCAATTAGACTGGTTTGAATTTTTCCCTGACCACAATGCTGCCATTTTCATACCGTTCTGGAACTTTGAGGGTTTTTGACATAGTCCCTCTAGTAATTTAATAGGATCTCTATGGCTGTGACTAGGTAGATATATTTCACTAATCTGTCCTTTGATATTGATAAAGGTCATTAGTCACTCCCAATTCCAAACACAGTAAAAGTTCCAAGAAGAAATGCTGCATATATCCTATTTTGTTTATATTTAACTTTCATTTAACTAGACTAGTCAGTTAAAAACAAATATTTATTTACAATGACGACCTACCAAAAGGCAACAGGCCTCCTGCGGGGATGGGATTCAAAATAAAAATAAATTAAATAAAAATATAGGACAAAACACACGTCACGACAAGACAGACAACACAACACTACAAAAAGAGAGGCCTAAGACGACAACATAGCATGGCAGCAACACATGACAACACAGCATGGTAGCAAAACAACCTGGCAGCAGCAACACAACATGGCAGCAGCACAACGTGGTAGCACAAAACAGGGTACAAACATTGTTAGGCACAGACAACAGCACAAAGGGAAGAAGGTAGAGACAACAATACATCACACAAAGCAGCCACAACTGTCAGTAGAAATGTCCATGATTGAGTCTTTGAATAAAGAGATTGAGATAAAACTGTCCAGTTTGAGTGTTTGTTGCAGCTCGTTCCAGTTGCTAGCTGCAGCGAACTGAAAAGACGAGCGACTCAGGGATGAGTGTGCTTTGGGGACATTTAACAGAATGTGACTGGCAGAACAGGTGTTGTATGTGGAGGATGAGGGCTGCAGTAGATATCTCAGATAGGGGGAAGTGAGGCCTAAGAGGGTTTTATAAATAAGCAACAACCAGTGGGTCTTGCAACGGGTATACAGAGATGACCAGTTTACAGAAGAGTATAGAGTGCAGTGATGTGTCCTATAAGGAGCATTGGTGGAAAATCTGATGGCCGAATGGTAAAGCACATCTAGCCACTCGAGAGCACCCTTACCTGCCAATCTATAAATGACATCTCCATAATTTAGCTTCGGTAGGATGGTCATCTGAAACGAGGTTAGTTTGGCAGCTGGGGTGAAAGAGGAGCAATTACGATAGAGGAAACCAAGTCTAGATTTAACTTTAGCTTGCAGCTTTGATATGTGCTGAGAGAAGGACAATGTACTGTGTAGCCATACTCTCAAGTACTTGTATGAGATGACTAGGTTAAGGGCAGAGAAAGCTTGTTAGACACAAAGAAAGCTTTGTTGTAGAGTGTTTAACACAAAACCCGGGGAGGGGCCAGTTGAGTATAAGACTGTATCATCTGCATATAAATGGATGACAGAGCTTCCTACTGCCTGAGCTATGTTGTTGATGTAAATTGAGAAGAGCGTGGGGCCTAGAATCGAGCCTTGGTGGCAGACAGTGGCTGAGACAGCAGATGTTCTGACCTTATACACTGCACTCTTTGAGAGAGGTAGTTAGCCAACCAGGCCAAAGACCCCTCAGAGACACCAATACTCCTTAGCCGGCCCACAAGAATGGAATGGTCTACCGTATCAAAAGCTTTGGCCAAGTCAATAAAAATAGAAGCATAACATTGCTTAGAATCAAGGGCAACGGTGACATCATTGAGGACCTTTAAGGTTGCAGTGACACATCCATAACCTGAGCGGAAACCAGATTGCATACCAGAGAATACTATAGGCATCAAGAAAACCAGTCAGTTAATTATTGACAAGTTTTTCCAAAGCCTTTGATAAACAGGGCAAAATAGAAATAGGCCAATAACAGTTAGGATCAGCTGATCTCCCCTTTAAATAAAGGACGAACCGTGGCTGCCTTCCAAACAATGGGAACCTGTCTAATTGCATAGTATCTACAGACAGTACATTAAAGATAAAGATTTTCACTGAAAGTACTATTATATTGTTTATTGATTGACTACGGTTTTCCAAATCTTCCAACAGTGCAATTTTAGAGTTAATTGGAGATAAATTATTTTTCAGCCATTCCTGAACCTGTGACCAGAAATAAGCGACAAAGGGGCAATACCAAAATAAGTGATCCAATGATTCTGTTTATTCGCAGAAAAATCTGCAGAGCTGAGATTGTCGTATGCCCCATATATATAACATTCTGTATGCAGGAAGAATTTTGAATAAGAATTTGAATGGAAAAACTTGAATCAAGCGTTGTTTTGCATATCAGTTCATAAACCACGTGCCATGGAATCAGCACATCGAAAATCTCTTCCCAACTATTTTGCAACCTATATGGTGCCGCAGTCAACATTTTGGTCCTCAAATAAAACTTTTTTCAATTATCTTTTTTGACAGTATTGTTCTTTAATAAAGGCAGACAAACAAGTTCCTTACCTTCTTCTACTTCCACTTGCGTCCTCCATTTTTGCAGTAATTCTGCAATCAGCTTATTGTAATTTTGGGTAGAACAAACATTTCCATATACACTATATATGCAAAAGTATGTGGACACCCCTTCAAATTAGTGGATTTGGCTATTTCAGCCACACCCACTTCTAACAGGTTTATAAAATTGAGCACACAGCTATACAATCTCCATACACAAAGATTTGCAGTAGAATGGCCTTACTTTAGAGCCGAGTGACTTTCAACGTGCAACCGTCATTGGACGCCATCTTTCCAAGTCAGTTTCTGCCCTGCTAGAGCTTCTCCGGAAGCGGCTAGGAGCAACAACGGCTCAGCCGTGAATTGGTGGGCCACACAAGCTCACAGAACAGGACCGCCGAGTGCTGAAGTGCGTAGCACGTAAAAACACTCACTACGGAGTTCCAAATCTCCTCTGGAAGCAACGTCAGGACAATAACTGTTTATCGGGAGCTTCATGAAATGGGTTTCCATGGCCAAGCAGCCACACACAAGCCTAAGATCACCATGCGCGATGCCGAGCATTGGATGGTGTAAAGCTTGCCGCCATTGGAGTCTGGAGCAGTGGAAATGCGTTCTTTGGAGTGATGAATCACGCTTCACCATCTGGCAGTCCGACGGACGAATCTGGGTTTGACAGATGCCAGGTATACGCTACCTGCCCCTTAGTTCCAGTGAAGGGAAATCTTAATGCTACAGTGTACAATGACATTCTAGACGATTCTGTGCTTCTAACTTTGTGGCAAAAGTTTTGGGAAGGCCCTTGCCTGTTTCAGCATGACAATGCCCCCATGCAAAAAGCAAGGTCAATAGAGAAATGGTTTGTTGAGATTAGTGTGGAAGACCTTGACTGGCCAGCACAGAGCCCTGACCTCAACACATTGAACAGCTTTGGGAGGAATTGGAATGCTGACTATGAGCCAAGCCTAATCGCCCAACATGGGTGCTGACCTTACTAATGCTCTTGTGGCTGAATGTAAGCAAGTCCCCGCAATAATGTTCCAACATCTAGCGGAAAGCCTTCCCAGAAGAGTAGAGGTTGTTATAGCAGCGAAAGTGGGGACCAACTCCATATTAATGCCATGATTTTGGAATGAGATATTCAACTCGTAGGTGTCCACATACTTTTGGTAATGTTTGTTAACTGCACATGTGACATAACTCCACCTTTCCTATTCATAATATCATTAACAAAGACCATTTCTTTGTAAAAAAAAATTTTTTTATCAATTAGTACATTTGAATTTAACCATATTATTTGTTATACTATTTGTTGTGCCTTTTCTGGAGGATGAAACTGGAATTGCAACCAGCTTTGTATGGCTTGTTATAGAAAGGGTAATATTTTGAAAAAGGTTCCATTTTCAAGTAAGTGAAAGTGAAAGGTAATCTGGATAAAGGGAAAAGGGCAACGTTTTAACAAGGGGGTGATACATTCTTACTAATCTACTGGAGAACCAGTTCTGGTTTAAGTATAACCTTTGTATGACTGATGCTTTTAGTGAGAAGTTTAATGCATTAATATTGAATAATTTTAGCCCCCCCGAACTCATATTCATTATATAAATAACAAAGAGCTGCAGTCGGTTTTGGAATGGGTGGCAAGTAATAAGATAGTACTGTCACGCCCTGATCTGTTTCACCTGTCCTTGTGCTTGTCTCCACCCCCCTCCAGGTGTTGCCCATCTTCCCCACTTATCCCCTGGGTATTTATACCTGTGTTTTCTGTCTGTCCGTGCCAGTTTGTCTTGTTTGTCAACCAAACCAGCATTTTGGTTCACCCCAGTCGCTCTTTTCTTGCCCTCCTGGTTTTTGCCCATTACCTGTCCTGACTCTGAGCCCGCCTGCCTAACCACTCTGCCTGACCCTGCCTGCCGTCCTGTACCTTGGATCCACTACTATGGATTATCGACCCCCTTGCCTGCCTTGACCTTTTGCTGGCGTTCCCCGGTTGTTCCAATGAACATTGCTACTTCAACACAGTCTGCACTTGGGTCTTACCTGAAACCTGATAACTACTAAATATTTCAAAAACTTAAAGCATTGTATTTGGGACAAACCATTCACTAAACCCTAAACCTCAACTAAATCTTGAAATGAATATTGTGGATTTTTAAAAATGTATTTATTCATTGCCTTATTGGAGGGGGAAGGAGGTTGTGAGAATAGTCAGCTCATCTATTCAGTAATTCATATACTTTAATTTACAAAATTAATCTTGTTCATCAATTAGGCATTGGAAATACATTAACACTTTACAGATCCAGTGACATATTTAATTGTAAGTATATTTCTGCCATGTTAAAAATGGGATTCAATAGCCTTTTTATGTTGTACAGAATGTTAAAATAATGTGAAAGCTAACAATGCCAATGATTTGAAGCAATGTACAACACTTGCTTAGATTGGCAGATGCCTCACCAAACATCCATGCCTCACTGACTCACAGGGCCTTGAAGAGAGAAGAGGGTGGGTATGTGTAGGGGTTATGGGATGGGTGTGGGTTGTGGGTGTGTTTTTTTATGAGAGCTGTCCCTAAAATAAAATGGCTATAGTGCATTCCACAGGTGGCTGCAGCATTACGCTAGTGGGGGTGGAGGGGTTGGGTTAATCCTACACAATGTGAAGCCCCAAGGGAGTGTCTAACGAAAGGGGCTATTCAATCAAATCCATTATTAATACACACAACAGGTGTATTGTGGAGACTGGGGAGTGGGGAGACTGGGGAGTGGGGAGATGGGGGGTGGACAATGACAGGGAGGCTCCTGTTACGATGGAACTAATAAATATAATGAGGCAATGCCCAGAAGAGGAAAGGGGGGGGAGAAGGGGAGGTAAGGAGGTGAAGGCACGGTGTCTCTCAGTGGAACAGGGCCACAGAGACCATGGATGTCACCAGGAGCAGGAGGCTCAGTCCGATGCTCTGGGCGTTGTTACACAGGTTTCCCTCGCAGCACTTCATGTCAATGCCCATGGTGGGCCCCAGCGCTCCTGACATGTCTCCCACACAGATGCTCTTCGAGGCACATCCTTTCATTGTCATCTTCTCGCCACCCATGTTCACTAGCAGCACACATAAGACAATGTTACTGATATTCTCAAGACTCAATGCTTCAAAGGTTTTTGTTTTAAGGCTTTCCCAAACCTTAACTTAACTAATCAGAATGAATGCATAAACCTAAGTTTAACCCTATCCCCAACCTTAGCCCTAACCTTAACCATAGGGAATGAATGCCTAACCTTACATGTTAGTTTAACTTTTAAGGAGTTTCACTGACAGCTAAGATCACCACATGGCGTAATTAAAAGTTCAGGCCATGACGTAATTCTGTTGCTGCAGTTAGGCCACAGGTTGGAGGTTTATTCGGAGATTGGAAAACTTTCAGTGCAGTAAACATTCAATTAAAATACTGTACATCAAGTTTTTACTTGCTCAGGGTAACTGCATGCTATCAGAGACCAGGACTATATAACCACACAGAATTTCAAGCACTAATCATCAGAGTTATCATATGTATTATCATACATTTGAGATGTGGAGACTCTGCCACATGGTCTCAGAGCATTTCTTATTATTCTGTACGTAAATCTGAGAACTCAAGTTAGTATGAAATGTTCCCTTTCATATAGTATGAATTAATTTGTGGATGTCCCTCATCCATTTTGTATAATATGTTGCAAATTGCAATTCGTACAATATGTTACAAATTGCAATTCGTACAATATGTTACGAATTTTCAAAATGTGCAATATGTTACGAATTTACTAAACATATGATATGTTACAAATTCAAATTTGTTGTTGCTATCATTACCTATGTGGCTAGTTGGCTAATCTTATCTAGCACTAGGGGTTAGGGTTAGGAGTTAGGGCAAAGGTTATCTAAAAGGATTAGGGGAATGGTTAGTTAACATGCTAAGTAGTTGCTAACTAGCTAAAATGCTAAAGTTGTCAGTGATGAGATACAAACATGCACCCTTTGGGTTGCTAGATGTTCGCATTATATGCCCACCCATCCACTCTGACCAACCACCCTCCTAACGTGTTTGCCTTAAGTAACATTCTATCTGATGTAATTATACCAAACATAACATATTATCCCAATTATGGGTGTCCCGGATTTACGTTTACTATGTTATGTCTAGTCTATGAGATCTGTCAGAGACTAAAGGAAGAGGAATGTAAAGAATGTGCGGATAACGGCGCGCCATTAATCTGGCACACTACCTATTGTTGAGATACAGCGGTCCTCGTCTCCCACACAGCTCAGAGCCCTCGTGCAGTCCGTTCCGGTACAGGTGAAGCACTTCTTGCCATTAGGGGTGGTTTTAGTAGTTTCTACAGGATAGATGATTCCACTTTTCACTCCCAGCTCACCACAAACCAAAATAGCTTAATTATATTCCTTATAACAGCCGAATTCAATTATTCCTCTATGTTGAAAAGACTTGGCAGCTGTTAAATCATTTCGCTAAATAAATAATTTGGTTGTATTTCATTTTTAGGTAGACATGCCAATTTAAGAATTGAGTTAAAGTCTAATTCATAAACTCAAACTTTCCTCATAGAACTGTCAATGAAAACAATTAATTTCAACTCAACCTTTCAACATGCTATCAAATCGAATGTTTTAATAGTAGCATTTACTGACGCTACCAGACAATACATTCTCATTGAGATAGTTACCAGGGATGCTTTGGGAGTTGCAGAGGTCTGTATTGCAGCATGTGCTGGCGATCATAGTGCGCATCATTCCGAAATTCACTGATGCAGTGAGACACTGTTCAGGCACGGAGCAAGACTTTAGGTTCACATCGGATAATGTTGTACCACCTGGAAATAGAAAGAATAGGTCGGGACAAGCAAATACAGGTCGTCAGGCTAAAACTTGTGAGCTAAATGAACCTGCCTTTAATTTACCCATATAGGATGTAATCCGCGTGTTTCCACATTGGGTTGGACAGTCAGTCTCCTTGTCCGTGCATGCTCCCGATTCTCCTGGTGTGCACTCAAAGCACTTGAGTGAATATGCTGAGAAGGTGAAAAGTTACAGCATCCCATTACTTGAAATTCCGTTCATAAATTATCAGGGATATAATAGACGAAAATGTGGACACTGTTCTTTGGCTGAAATGCATTTGTCATTCAAAAGGTGAGTTGATCAATGCTGTTGAAGTTAGATGTATTGCATCTTCATTATAGTTCCAAACTGTTGGCTATAGGCTAAACTGAAATTGCAAAAACGTATAATAATTGCTGAACTTGATCTTCAAAGCAGTAATAAGTAATAAAAAATATATGGGCTATAGCTATATATATATATAAATATATATAAATATATATATATATATAGATAGATAGATAGATAGATAGATAGATAGATAGATAGATAGATAGACATTTAAAATAAATGATCATCAACATGCAATTCTTACCTTTGGGGAGTAGCAAGCTCACAAGGATGGGTACAATAAGGTACATTTTGACTTGGAGCTGAAGGAGGTGAAATGATTTAGTGTGTGCCAAGTTACAGCATTTATCTGTTATCATTTAGAGGTGTGGTATGTTTGTCGAGAAGCATCCACACTCAGAGCTATCAAAATCCAATGTGTTCAATAATTGAGCTTTGAATACAGTGTTCTGTTGCAAAACATACAATTTGTAGAATGTGGCAATTTTTGGAATTTTCACATTTAGTTTTCTGTGTTTTTACAGCCTGGAATTAAACCGCATTCCCTTTTTACTTTTTTCACTGCTCAGTGCTCTGTAAAAACCTTCACAATTTCAAAATAAAAAAATACATGTAAAAAAATATAATTTTATTTTTGGATAGGCCTCCACCAACTTTGCACACATCTTTCACAATTTCTCAAAGTCAATCAAGTTGTTTGCAGATCATTGCAGTCAAAAATATGACAGCACCATTGTGAATATGATTTTATTCCTTTTTATTTATGCTGTTGTGTTTACTGTTGTTAAATCTATCTTTTGTCATTTGCAATGAGAAAACACTGATTTAATAACAGCAAATAAAACAAGTTAAATTATAGTCACAATGGCGCTATAGGTGACTCAGGAGTTTCCACTGTCTTGTCTGGGTAAGAGACAGTTTTCTTTCAATAAGAAAGTGTGGTTTTGGACTTGTGTTTTGTGTTATAGTCCTGCTAAAAGGAGAAAGTCCCTCCCAGTGTCAGGTCTCAAGCAGACTGGATCAGGCCTAAAGGCGTCAGCATGCTTCAGATCGTCTGGCGGCTAGCCAAAGTTGGCTAGGTGAACCAAATGAGTGTGCTTGCATACTCCAAGACCTTCACTTGAAAAAACAAGAAAAATCAATCAATCAATCAAATGTATTTATAAAGCCCTTCTTACATCAGCTGATGTCACAAAGTGCTGTACAGAAACCCAGCCTAAATCCCCAAGCAGCAAGCAATGCAGGTGTAAAAGCACAGTTGCTAGGAAGAACTCCCTAGAAAGGCCAGAACCTAGGAAGAAACCTAGAGAGGAACCAGGCTATGAAGGGTGGCCAGTCCTCTTCTGGCTGTGCTGGGTGGAGATTGTAACAGAACATGGCCAAGATGTTCAAATGTTCATAGATGACCAGCAGGGTCAAATAATAATAATCACAGTGGTTGTAGAGGGTACAACAGGTCAGCACCTCAGGAGTAAATGTCAGCTGGCTTTTCATAGTCGATCATTCAGAGTATCTCTACCGCTCCTGCTGTCTCTAGAGAGTTTAAAACAGCAGGCCTGGGACAGGTAGCACGTCCAGTGAACAGGTCAGGGTTCCATAGCCGCAGGAAGAAGAGTTGATACTGGAGCAGCAGCACAACCAGGTGGACTGGGGACAGAAAGGAGTCATCAGACCAGCTAGTCTTGAGGCATGGTCCTAGGGCTCAGGTCCTCCGAGAGAGAGAGAAAAAAGAAAGAAAGAAAGAAAGAAAGGAGAGAAAGAGAGAAAGAAAGAAAGAAAGAGAAAGAGAGAGAAAAACAGATAGACTTGAAAGAGCATACTTAAATTCACACAGGACACCGGATAAGACAGGAGAAATACTCCAGATATAACAGACTGACCCTAGCCTTCCGACACATAAACTATTGCAGCATAAATACTGGAGGTTGAGACAGGAGGGGTTGGGAGACACTGTGGCCCGCCCGACAATACCCCCGGAGAGGGCCAAACAGGCAGGATATAACCCCACCCACTTTGCCAAAGCACAGCCCCCACACCACTAGAGGGATATCTTCAACCACCAATTAACCATCCTGAGACAAGGCAGAGTATAGCCCATGAAGATCTCCCCCATGGCACAAACCCAAGGGGGGACTCCAACCCAGACAGGAATACCACGTCAGTGACTCAACCCACTCGAGTGACGCACCCCTCCTAGGGAAGGCATGGAAGAGCACCAGTAAGCCAGTGACTCAGCCCCTGTAATAGGGTTTGAGGCAGAGAATCCCAGTGGACACCGTAGCGTACGTGTAGGTATGTACGGCAGGACCAAATCGGAAAGATAAGTAGGAGGAAGCCCATGTAATGCTTAGCAGTAAACCTTGAAATCAGCCCTTGCCTTGACAGGAAGCCAGTGTAGAGAGGCTAGCACTGGAGTAATATGATCAAATAGTTTGGTTCTAGTCAAGATTCTAGCTGCCGGGGCCTCCCGGGTGGCGCAGTGGTCTAAGGCTGAGTTCAAGCTCAGGCTCTGTCGCAGCTGGCCGTGACCGGGAGGTCCATGGGGCAACGCACAATTGGGAGGGTTTGGCTGGCAGGGATCTCCTTGTCTCATCGCGCACTAGCGACTCCTGTGGCGGGCAGGGCACAATGCGCGCTGACCCGGTCACTAGGTGTACGGTGTTCCCTCTGACACATTGGTGCGGCTGGCTTCCGGGTTGGATGCGCGCTGTGTTAAGAAGCAGTGCGGCTTGGTTGGGTTGTGGACACATGGCTCTCGACCTTCGCCTCTCCCGAGTCCGTACGGGAGTTGTAGCGATGAGACAAGACAGTAACTACTAATAATTGGATGCCACAAAATTGGGGAGAAAAAAGGGGGTCAAAATATATATATTTTTCTTTCAAAAAAAGATTCTAGCTGCCGTGTTTAGCACTAACTGAAGTATATTTAGTGCTTTATCCGGGTAGCCGGAAAGTAGAGCATTGCAGTAGTCTAACCTAGAAGTGACAAAAGCATGGATACATTTTTCTGCAAAAAAGGGGCAATAGTACTGTTTGTCCATTTTGAAACGCCGTAGTCAGAATTAATCTAACATAACTCAAGAAATCTGTCATTAATGTAAATTATTTCAGAAACTAGGTGTATGTCGCACATCACTACTTCACATGAGAGGCATTTGAAGTTATTTATTTTTTTAATCATCAAAATGCGTTTTTTGGCAGAAATATCTTCTGGAACATCATACACAAACATGTATGCCATCTGTATATACAAGTTAAATTACGAGCGTAGTTGGTTTAGCCATGGGAAAAGACGGGAACCTTCCCACTAGCCATGATTGGCTGAGATAATGGGTGGGCTGGACATGCCAAAAGATGAGTTCGGATTGGTCTAAAGCGAAAGAGAACACTGTTGTATAAAACTGGATTACATCTTCAAACTAAGGGCAACCATGGCATCTGTGACAGAGAGGGAGAAGTGTTCATCCATGTAACATTATACTGGTAAGAGAGTCTAACTAGCTAAATTTTGAGATATTATACATTTCCAGTTTTGTCAGAAAGTTGTTTTCATTGCAAATTAAAGAGTACCATTAGCTAGCTAGCTATCATTAGCTGGGAGGCTGGCTTACTAGCTAAAGTTATGTGCATGATCTGTGTAGTAATGGTATTCGTATCTCAAAGTCATTTGCATTGCTAGTTATAGCCTACTGTTAGCTAGCTACCTAACATTGAACCTAGCTACAATGAACCATAATGCCATTGGCATTATGGTTAATTGTTTAGCTAGCTAGCTACATGTCTAAACAATGCAATAAACCATTTCACTGTACCGTTTACACCTTCTAACAAGCTAGAAACTAACCAAAACATTGTTTAGAAAGTTGCTTTTAGTTGCCTGGTTCGCTAGATTGACATATACTGAATTCATTTTTAAATGGATGGGTTTATTCGTGTTTGCACCAGTTATTCTATTTTAGACCCCCAGGCTGCTGATGTCATGCAGCCTGTCAATTTTGTAATTATACAATAATTACAACGACAAGTTTGATGTTGGACGACAATAGAATGTTCATGATGTCTCTGTGATAACTGTATACAGACATGTTGATAGAAGTAGTATAAACCATTCTTGATCTTAAAATCTTTGGTTGTACACTAACATACTCACTGTTTGGTTCAGTATTTCTCAATAAAAAAAAGAATGAAAATGAGTGGAGAGATTTAGAGGGTTACTCAATGAAGTGTTGTGTTGGCTTTGCCCCAAATGTAACACTTTGTATTTTGGCTTTTTTGCAGTACTAAGTGCCTTGCTGCAAACATGCTTTGGAATGGGTTTCTCAGCACAGGCTTTCACTCTGTCATACAGGCCAGTGTGAATCGACTGCGATATTGGAAAATTCATCCAAATGCAGTTTGGCGTTTTTTGTCATGAATCCTGTTCTGGAGACAGCTCTACATAGTGGTCACTTGCTGGCACCCCAACTTTAACCCTAACCACACAACTAACCCTAATGCCTAACCACATGTACAATATTACCTCGACTTACATGTACCCCCACACATTGACTCGGTACAGGTGCCCATTGTATATATAGCCTCGTTATTGTTATTTTTATTGTTTTACTTTTTTTTGTACCTTAGTTTATTTAGTAAATATTTTCTTAACTCTTATTTTTCTTAAAAATGCATTGCTGGTTTAAGGGCTTGTAGGTAAGCATTTCACGGTAAGGTCTACCTGTTGTATTCGGCGCATGTGACAAACAGCATTTGATTTGACTACTAACTACTACTAAATTAAGACCAACAAGCAAGTTATTTACAATATAAGACATTTTGACAGAATACAGACTTGAATTGTATGAATATGCATGGCATGAGACTGATGGATTTGTTTACTGTGTTCTACTGTTTTCTTAGTTATTTGCTTCTTGATACACAGTCTCTGATAAGAGAGACATTTGGACAGGAGTTCATGTTGACCTGACGAGCAATGAGGAGGATGGCCTGCAAAACGGCAAACCAGTGTGGCTTTGTCAAGAAATACAGAGCTGCTCATAGAGGGACCATAGCTAATTGGCGAGCCACACCACACAGATCATGTCTGGGGACTTTTCGTCAAGGCAACATAGATCCCATGGGCCCCTCCACACTATAGCAGCCCTTTAACCCTAATTGAGATTTGCCATGGGCAAAGCTGGATGACTCATGTCATCTCTCCCCCTTAACCCATGTATGCAGGTAAGAACCACATTCAGCTTGGCCCAGGTTGCCTCCATGGGGGTTACTTTAGTTTCAGGCCCTGCTTAGACTAAATTAAATCACATTTTTTTATACCTTGGAATGTTTACTTACAAGCCCTTAACCAACAATGCAGTTCAATAAATAGAGTTAAGAAAATATTTACTAAATAAACAAAAGTAATTTTTTCACTAAAAAGTAACACAATAAAAGAACATGTAGGTAGGGGTAAAGTGACTATGCATAGATAATAAACAGCGGGTAGCAGCAGCATAAAAACAAAAGGGGGGGGTGGGGTGTGTCAATGTCAATAGGCCGGGTGACCATTTGATTCATTGTTCAGCAGTCTTATGGCTTGGGCATAGAAGCTGTTAAGGAGCCTTTTGGACTTAGACGTGGCGCTCCGGTACCGCTTGCCGTGCGATAGCAGAGAGAAAAGTCTATGACTTGGGTGACTGGAGTCTTTGACTATTTTTGGGGTCTTCCTCTGACACCGCCTAGTATATAGGTCCTGGACGGCAGGAAGCTCGGCCCCAGTGATGTACTGGGCATACGCACTACCCTCTGTAGCACCTTGTGGTCGGATGCCATACCAAAATGTAATCAAATTTTATTGGTCACATACACATGGTTAGCAGATGTTAATGAGAGTGTAGCGAAATGCTTGCGCTTCTAGTTCCGACAGTGCAGTAATATTGTTGAAGAAAAGGCAATATTTTTACATCCATTCTCAGAACATTTTAAAAACTTTGAACGGTCAGGAAACATATGGCTTCATTCCCAGAACCAATTGGAAACAAAAAACGTACATTCCCACAACTTCCAAGGAACCAAATGTGCTAGCTGGGAAGTGCCTGGCCACAAACAGGATGCATGCTTTAGAATGGGGTTTTCAGTACATGCTTTCACTGTTTTCACTCTGTCTTACAGGCCAGTGTGAAGCAACTTAAAGTTAAAGTTGCTGATCCATCCCAATGCAGGTTAGCGTTTTTCGTCATGAATCTTGTTCTGGAGGCAGCTCTGCATATTGGTCACTTGCTGGCACCCCAACTTTAACCCTAACCACACCCTAACCTAACCCTAACCTTAAATTAAGACCAAAAAGCACATTTTGGTTTTCATGAATGTTTACAATATAGCCAATTTTTTCCCCCTTTTTCATGGTATCCAATTGTTTTTAGTAGCTACTATCTTGTCTCATCGCTACAACTCCCGTACGGGCTCGGGAGAGACAAAGGTTGAAAGTCATGGGTCCGATACACAACCCAACCAAGCCGCACTGCTTCTTAACACAGCGCGCATCCAACCCGCACCAATGTGTCGGGGGAAACACTGTGCACCTGGCAACCTTGGTTAGCACGCACTGCGCCCAGCCCACCACAGGAGTCGCTGGTGCACGATGAGACAAGGATTTCCCTACCGGCCAAACCCTCCCTAACCCGGACGACGCTAGGCCAATTGTGCGTCGCCCCACGGACCTCCCGGTCGCAGCCGGTTACGACAGAGCCTGGGCGCGAACCCAGAGTCTCTGGTGGCGCAGCTGGCGCTGCAGTACAGCGCCCTTAACCACTGCGCCACCCGGGAGGCCCTCAATATAGCCAATTTTGACTGTGCAGCTTGCCCATGTTGCCGAAATAGCTCAGTTCTGCCTCAAGGAGAAGACTCATGATATAAAATACAGTATATACCTGCTATCCAGACACAGTTTAGTTTCTCCAACCTCAGCGATAGTAGCTGTGACAAAATGAGCATCTGTGTTTAATTACATCTTTTTAGATGATACTGTACCAGAAAGCCAAATAATGGGTTTGAGAAGGAAATTATCAGGGCTGGATACAACCCAAAATAATTATTGAATGTCAATCTTATGGAGGAAGTCAGGAAGGCTGTTGAGAACGTAAGAGTAGCAGCAAGCAAAGCAACATGAAATGAGGGGCTTCCTAATGAGGCACTAGTTTCCTAATTTACTGCCAGTTCTATTGTCAAAATGGTATCCGCATAATCACTGCTTTCGGTGTACGCACCCAAAATTTCCTCTCCCTCTACAGTGTATACATTCTCTTTAGCCTACTTTGAGTGCTGACATCTTGTCTTTGTCTGGTGGCCAGGTGTGTGTTATTTCTGCCTCATATTGACCCAATCAAAGCCATTTCCTTTGTCTCCATGCATCAGACCTGCTGTTTACAGTATCTCTCGCTCTGGTTTGTGGTCTGCACATCTATGCCAACCTACATCTGGTTCTTGTAACTGTTTGTGCCCGTGGTCTGCATACCCGTCTCCCTGAGCATGAATAGGCCCATGTATGGACACCAAGCCCCCATAGGGTGTTTGCCTTGTGCCTAGAGGCTGACAGCTGTTCATCATCCAGACAGGAAACACAGTGGCAAGTCTAGTGACGACTGCAGAAGGAAATATGTCCAACAGATCAACAGTGACATTGAAACCAATGTAAATTGATATTTCAAAGTATTTAAAGGTCCAATGCAGCCGTTTTCTCTCAATATCAAATCATTTCTGGATTGTTTTCAATTAAAATGGTTCAAAATACATTTGTATTTATTTGTATTTTTTATTTCACCTTTATTTAACCAGGTAGGCCAGTTGAGAACAAGTTCTCATTTACAACTGCGACCTGGCCAAGATAAAGCAAAGCAGTGCGACAAAAAACAGCAACAGAGTTACATATGGGATAAACAAACATACAGTCAATAACACAATAGAAAATCTGTATACAGTCTGTGCAAATGAAGCAAGGCGGTAGCGCAATAAATAGGCCATAGTGGCGAAATAATTACAACTTAACAATTTACACTGGAGTGAAAGAAGTGCAGATGAGGATGTGCAAGTTGAAATACTGGTGTGCAAAAGAGCAGAAAAAGAATAATAATAAAAAATATGGGGATGAGGTAGGTAGTTGGTTGGATGGACTATTTACAGATCGGCTGTGTACAGCTGCAGCGATTGGTAAGCTGCTCTGACAGCCGATGCTTGAAGTTAGTGAGGAAGATATGAGTCTCCAACTTCAGTGATTTTTGCAATTCGTTCCAGCAATTGGCAGCAGAGAACTGGAAGGAAAGGCAGTCAAAGGAGGTGTTGGCTTTGGGGATTACCAGTGAAATATACCTGCTGGAGCGCGTGCTATGGGTGGGTGTTGCTATGGTGACCAGTGAGCTGAGATAAGGCGGAGCTTTACCTAGCAAAGACTTATCGATGACCTGGAGCCAGTGGGTTTGGCGACGAATATGTAGCGAGGACCAGCCAACGAGAGCATACAGGTCGCAATGGTGGGTAGTATATGGGGCTTTGGTGACAAAACGGATGGCACTGTGATAGACTGCATTCAATTTGCTGGGTAGAGTGTTGGAGGCTATTTTGTAAATGACATCGCCGAAGTCAAGGATCGGTAGGATAGTCAGTTTTACGAGGGTATGTTTGGCAGCATGAGTGAAGGCGGCTTTGTTACCATAGGAAGCTGATTCTAGATTTAATTTTGGAATGGAGATGCTTAATATGAGTCTGGAAGGAGAGTTTACAGTCTAATCAGACACCTAGGTATTTATAGTTGTCCACATATTCTAAGTCAGATCCGTCCAGAGTAGAAAATAGCTTCTTAACAAAGATCAATTTCTTACTTATTGGTCTATTAACAAAGTTACCACCTTTTGATGTCACCAGGCAAGCCAAAACTCAATCCCACCAAAGCAGGTGGGATCTTTTCAAACAGCTCTTACACAAAAAAACGAAACATTGTTTCAACCTCACTGTGTGGAAATATATTTAAGACACAGAAAAAATGAATCATGCTTCGACTGCAACTGGGCCTTTAACATCTGCATCTGACTCAGGTTTGTTAGACGCAAAATAGTCATCTCTCCACTGTAGTAGCTGATGTGTGATGAGCTCCACATCCCCCTGTCATACAATGCAATATACACTGAGTGTACAAAACATTAAGATCACCTTCCTAATATTGTACAAAACATTAAAAACACCTTCCTAATATTGTACAAAACATTAAGATCACCTTCCTAATATTGTACAACACATTAAGAACACCTTCCTAATATTCAGTTGTGCCCCCTTTTTCCGTCAGAACTTCCTCAGTTTGTCAGGGAATGGAGTCTACAAGGTGTCAAAAGCGCTCCACAGGAAGGCTGTCCCATGTTGACTCCAATGCGTCCCACAATTGTGTCAAGTTGGCTTGATGTCCTTTGGGTGGTGGACCATTCTTGATACACACGGGAAACTGTTGAGTGTGAAAAACCCAGCAGAATTGCAGTTCTTCACACACTCAAACCTGTGCACCTTGCACCTAATATCATACCCCGTTCAAAAGGCACTTAAATCTTTTGTTTTGCCCATTCACCCTTTGAATGGAACATATACATAATCCATGTCTCAATTGTCTCAAGGCTTAAACCTCTTAAGGATCCGCCCCTTTTTTTAAATTTTCACCTAAAATGACATACCCAAATCTAACTGTTTGTAGCTCAGGACCTGAAGCAAGGATATGCATATTCTTGATACCATTTGAAAGGAAACAGAAAGGCCATAATGTGTTCTTCCAGCCCAGGAGCAATTTAGATTTTGGCCATTAGATGGCAGCAGTGTATGTGCAGTTTAAGACTGATCCAGTGAATCATTGAATTTCTGTTCAAATTGTTGTATCAAGTCTGCCCAAATGTGCCTAATTGGTTTATTAATACATTTTCAACTTCATAGCTGTGCACTCACCTAAAAGAATAGCATGGTATTATTTCACTGTAATAGCTACTGTAAATTGGACAGTGCGGTTAGATTAACAACAATTTAAGCTTTCTGCCAGTATCTGATATTTCTATGTCCTGGGAAATGTTCTTGTTACTTACAACCTCATGCTGATCACATTAGCCTATGTTAGCTCAACAGTCCCGCGGGGGAATCACCAATCCCAAAAATCCTTCTTTAACCTGTCTCCTCCACTTCATCTACACTGATTGAAGTGTATTTAACAAGTAACATCAATAAGGGATCATATATTTCACCATAGCTTTCATGGAAAGAGCAGGTGGTCCTAATGTTTTGTACACTCAGTGTATATAATATGTCATTTAGCAGACGCTTTTATTCAAAGTGACTAACAGTCATGCATGCATACATAAATGTCAAATATTTATTTAATCAAACCCATTATCTTGGCGTTGCAAGCACCATGCTCTACCATCAGAGGACCAAAATGCTTCAAGCACCTGGTGGAAAGCTGCTATATAAATCCAATCCAATGTTGTTATTATCATCTACCTGTTAGGGCACGTCAGGAATGTGTTGTTCCATGTTCTGATTGGGAGCTATTCCATGAGAAGATGCACCTGACAATCTCAATCCTCTCCCTAAACCAAGCCCTGTTTCAGAAGTATCAACGTGCGATGCCCGTTAATTTATCTTTATAATAAGAAAGTCTGCACATGTCATATTCTGCTCCCAAGTGCTTCAATTTGACCTGCACCTGGTACAAGATGCTCCTCACGAACGTTAAGGGCCTTCTTTCTCTATTCATATAATTTATTGTTTGCAACAGGGTGTGCCTATCGCTCACACTGACTTCTAGTATTGGTACATGACACATGATCCAATCCCTGCTGACTAACGGGTGCTGGTCTTGTAAGTGCCCTTTATACTTTTCAATAACTTAAACTAAAAGTGTGGTCTCCATGTTCCTAAGACTTATAGCTAAAAGTATTGAACTTGTCTCAAATATATCTGTTCAGACATAAACCTGTCTTCTCTAATGGGGGAAGATTTCTGCAGTTTCACAATAAATTGAGTTTTCCCTTCTGTTCTTGATCCAACAAGGATCATTGAGGTTTAGAATATTCTAATAATATTTCTCCCAGAGATGGTATGAGGACTCAGGAAATCTGTTGGCCCATGTAATCAAACAATGATGTTATTTGTCTGGACAAAAAAATGAAGTGAATTTAAACACTTAACCCTAGTTGTTCCTGTAAGTCACTCTGGATAAGAGTGTCAGCTAAATGACTAAAATGTACATTTCATTTGTCCAATAGAACAGAATTGAACAGACTGATACAATGTTTTTCCTATGATTGCAACAATGTCATTGGGGTGTCTGGCAGAGCACACCAATTTTGCACAGCCTTGCATCCTAATGAGTGATGAGGGGACAAAGAAATGGGACAGGAAGCCAAATAACACAAAGAACACTTTGCCCTTGAACTTAAGCTAATATATCAAATATTTACAAATTATTTACATTTGATTTGGTTGGTGATATTAGTTTGTCACACTCCTGTTTTTACTTTCATTTACTCTGCAAATTAGTTGTTAAGTTTATATTCCTTCAGTTACATTTTCAGTCAACCTCAAACCTCATGTGATTGGCCCTACTTTTTGAATTGATAAACCCTGACCACTTTCCTTTCTTTCGTTGTGTGGTCTATAACCCACATGTTAAGATTCTGTTTCTCTCAGTTATGTTTTGTGTCATGAGCCTGTTTCACAACTTCTCGCAACAAATAGCGGGCTCTGTCTGTGTTGCTCCTATTTGTTATTGTTTGATTCCGGGAAAACAATCTGGATCCCAGTCAGAGGAACTCACTGCCGATGCCTGAGGGCGTTTTACAGTTTTTTCCTCGTGTAATAGACACCTTAGGGAAATTGGCTGCTCTGTGGTTGCGTGAGAATGAAAAGCTTTTTTTTTTTCAAAGCCTATTACCCTGACAGTGCTAAATTCACCTTTTCAACTCTTCATAATCATTCCAAGTTCATTAACCCACATTTAATACTGCCCTGTCATTATTACAGCATATTTACATTTACCAAAAAAGCAGATAGACTAGGGATCTTGTTTTTGAATAGAAATTAATTAAAGTAAAAAATATTGACTGAACAATAAATCAAATGAAATGTTATCGGTCACATACACATGATTAGCAATGTTAATGTGAGTGTAGAGAAATGCTTGTGCTTCTAGTTCCGACAGTGCAGTAATAGCTAACAAGCAATCTAACAATTCCACAACTACTACCTACTGTCATACACACAAATAGAAGTAAAGGGATGGAATAAGAATACAGTGCCTTGCGAAAGTATTCGGCCCCCTTGAACTTTGCGACCTTTTGCCACATTTCAGGCTTCAAACATAAAGATATAAAACTGTATTATTTTGTGAAGAATCAACAACAAGTGGGACACAATCATGAAGTGGAACGACATTTATTGGATATTTCAAACGTTTTTTAACAAATAAACTGAAAAATTGGGCGTGCAAAATTATTCAGCCACCTTAAGTTAATATTTTGTAGCGTCACCTTTTGCTGCGATTACAGCTGTAAGTCGCTTGGGGTATGTCTATCAGTTTTGCACATCGAGAGACTGACATTTTTTCCCATTCCTCCTTGCAAAACAGCTCGAGCTCAGTGAGGTTCCATAAAGGCCAGATTTGTGCAATATACGACTGATTGTTGTCCTATGGACAGTCTCCCACCTCAGCTGTAGATCTCTGCAGTTCATCTAGAGTGATCATGGGCCTCTTGGCTGCATCTCTGATCAGTCTTCTCCTTGTATGAGCTGAAAGTTTAGAGGGACGGCCAGGTCTTGGTAGATTTGCAGTGGTCTGATACTCCTTCCATTTCAATATTATCGCTTGCACAGTGCTCCTTGGGATGTTTAAAGCTTGGGAAATATTTTTGTATCCAAATCCGGCTTTAAATTTCTTCACAACAGTCTCTCGGACCTGCCTGGTGTGTTCCTTGTTCTTCATGATGCTCTCTGCGCTTTTAACGGACCTCTGAGACTATCACAGTGCAGGTGCATTTATACGGAGACTTGATTACACACAGGTGGATTGTATTTATCATCATTAGTCATTTAGGTCAACATTGGATCAGTCAGAGATCCTCACTGAACTTCTGGAAAGAGTTTGCTGCACTGAAAGTAAAGGGGCTGAAAAATTTTGCACGCCCAATTTTTCAGTTTTTGATTTGTTAAAAAAGTTTGAAATATCCAATAAATGTCGTTCCACTTCATGATTGTGTCCCACTTGTTGTTGATTCTTCACAAAAAAATACAGTTTTATATCTTTATGTTTGAAGCCTGAAATGTGGCAAAAGGTCGCAAAGTTCAAGGGGGCCGAATACTTTCGCAAGGCACTGTATATACATATAAATGTATGGATAAGCGATGACCGAGCAGCATAGGCAAGATGCAATAGATGGTATAAAATACAGTATATACATATGAGATGAGTACTGCAAGATATGTAAACATTATTAAAGTGGCATTATTAAAGTGACTAGTGATCCATTTATTAAAGTAGCCAATGATTTAAAGTCTATGTAGGCAGCAGCCTCTCTGTGTTAGTGATGGATGTTTAACAGTCTGACGGCCTTGAGATAGGTGAGATAGATGTTAACAATACTGTTATTAAGAAGGTTAAAAATAACCACTGAAATGATTGGGGTCTTATGTCCGTAGCCACAGTAAGTAGGGGTGCTGCTGCAACCCCTGAAAAATAAAAATAAAATATTTTTCTGAAAAGTAGTGTACTGGGACTTTAGTAGTCCTGTATTAGCGGACCAATATAGCCGTCTGCAGCGCAGGCAACATTTCCAGAAAATTCAAATTAAAGGTACACTAAATTCAAATGGATGGCTTTAGATAAATGTACCCAAAACCCTATTGAATGTAAACTCCATGAGCAACTCTGATGGCCAGCAAGTGGGAGGGTTTTCAGGTGTTTAATTAAATGTATTCAGTGCACACAAGGGAACCACACCTGCAAAGCTCATTATGCATAAAGTAAGTCTGAATACTAACTACTGAGAAGTGCGTAGGGCTGATTGAAGTGGATTTAACAAGTGACATCAATAAGGGATCATAGCTTTCACCTAGCTAGATTCACCTGGTCAGTCTGTCGGGGAAAGAGCAGATGTCCCCTACAGTGTATGTAGACACTGGTGTGGTGCTGTTATAGAATAAAGCCTAATGTTAAAAAGTAGCTCTTGAAAGACAAAGAAAAACATATTTTTAGGGGTGATGTCATTATGTCCAGCTGTTTTCATCAATAAGATAGTTCAATGGAAACTCACCCTAGCAGACAATTGTCGCATCTATTTTCTATGCAAACTTTCTAAATGTTGACCCCAAAAAATAAATCACTGGACAAGTTAATGGAAACATAGTTACTGTTGTGGTTGTACATGTATTGATTTTATTTGTTTGAGTATCATGGTGTGGAGTCTCCTCAGGTGTTACTCATCTCCATTTACAGTACCTCGCTATGATTTCCCCAAGCTGGGGGAGACGATGGAGAAGGAACTTCCATTCCCAACATGAAAATCAACCAGAGGAAGAAAGAGGCTCTCCAAGCCAACATATGGAGATCAGCTCTTGTATCTGGCTGTTGCAGCAATACAGTACCAATTTCAGGTCTCTCCTTTAGTGTAGATATAACCATCTTGGTAAGGGAGATCAGAATGTACTATCAGGCTTTTGGTCTTAATAATGAGTCTCTGCAGAGCCTTGCTGATGAGCATGTGTGCCAGTGGAGGAGCTGAAAGCAGTCCTGAAGTCCCCTCTGAACAAGGAGATAAGACAATACGCATCAAGACTCTGACCAAGGCATCTGGGCCAACATCGATGGTGGATGAGTACTTCTTGAGTACCATTCCAGTCTTGGGCTCCATAAGGTATGTCTTATGGCACCACCTACTTACTACATGCTGAAGATCTGTCTGAAGATGCACAACATTTACTGAAGAAGACTCTGAAGGCCGATGAGTGAGAATGTCAGAGACTGTTTTGATTGTGTTTATCAAGATCGAGGGATGTTTTTTCACAAGTGCCATTTATTATATAAGGAAAATGTATATTGCCCAAAAATATACATGAAATGCCTTTTGCATATCCATACCAATTTAATCTCTATAACCTACAGCATGAATCTATTCTTTTTTAAAAGGATTCTATCACCACCATGACAGTCAGATGATTGCATAATCCCAAAATGTTTTTTTTTGCTTCTGGATTTGAAACAAATCCTAGTTAATACTTAATATTACTTGCCTGAAATGTAAAGGAGGTGGTTTACACAGGATGTTATACTCTTTCAGAATGTTCTTACAATATTCTTATGTTATTACATCAGAAGAAGGGAGAAATAACAGAGTATATCGGTTTAATGTTAATGATTACATCATATTTTTATAAATTCTTGTCAAGTTGCAGAAGTGTCTAGTCCTGAATCTCAGCTCCATCTTTACATAATAAACAAATCAAAACATTTCAGGTGAACAGGTAACAAATACTTTAGACAATCACACATTTTGAAATAAAAATGAAGCACCACTGTATGCTTCAAGTAAATATTACTTTCACCATTTGCATCATGTTAGTCAGAATGTATCTTTCAAAGTCAGTCATTTTCTGTACCATCTGAATCTTCTAACACTTAGCAGGGTTATTTACTGTCACATTGACACCTGAATCTGATCAGCTGTCCCCTTTTCTCCCTCTGTTACAAAGACACCAAAGTTGAACTATCTGTAGCTCCATGAGATGAGATGGACCTCTCCTCAACATCAAGCACCTCATATCACCACTGACTGAACCTGTAAGCCCAATAGTACTGGCACTGTCCATCTTCAGACCCACCTCACTCTGTCTCTTCTGGTCCTCATGTAGGACAGGGACATCCATTTCCTCCAGTATATTCATAACAACAGGTTGACATTGTTGCTAGGCCTGTAGACGACTGTATTCAGACAGGGCTGAGGACTTCTTCACCCCGTCCCAGATGCGAGCTGCATAGTGAAACCTGTCACAACATAACAGTCAAACATATTTTTGAGTACAGTTTTGCCTAATTTCCAGCTAATCACAAAATGTATACAGTGAGTGACAGACACGCCAACACTTGTGTCCCTCTGTGCTTCCCTTACCAGTTCTTCTCTGTGAGGATGGTGTGTGACAGCTGACAGCGGGACATGGCCAGGATTTGGCTGCGGAGCTTGGAGACCTGAGAGGAGAAGGTGGGGTGTCCTCTGTAGCCCGGGAGGAGAGAGAAGAGGGGGGCGGCCCCGGACCCTAGAACAAAACACCAAGACACAGACATGGGGAATCAGTATCACAAAGGAATGAGAGAGGAGAACATCCACAAATATAGACAGAAGTGTGTGAAAACTAAGACATGGTATTTGCTCTGACCTGCTTTGGTTAGAGCGTCCTCCCCCTCATTCTCCATGAGGGGCAGCAGGAACATGTTGACCTCTGTTTCCAGGTAGTCGCGGTCCAGGCCAGGGAAAATGTTACAGTCCAGCATGGACAACGTGCCTGCATATAGAAACCAGAACATGCTAACTAAACCCATGTCTGCACACTTTATGGGGCTTTTTAATGACATTTGTCACTGCTTTGCACTTCTCACCCTTCAAAAACATGCACGTGCAGGAATCCTAATATAGAAACAACACAATAGTATAGTGTTTAAATATGTGAAAGTTGTGATAAGCCTGTTGGTACATCCTCTCCAGTCTAACCTTTGTATTTCAGATGGGAGTGGGCCATCAGCTTGTCCACTGCCATATGCATCTTCTTCAGGTTTCTGGGACAGAACTCATCACGACTAGATTTGTTCTGCAGGAACACTAGACAACAGAACAATACATTATTGAGCGTTCAGTACACTGAGCCGGAACTAGAGTGTGTGTGCGTCTGTTTCTGCGTCTGTCACCTATGTGAGGGTAGTACTCTGATCCCTCTTCGTTGCCAGAAGAACCAGTGCTGTCGTGGCTGGCTGAGGGGGTGGAGGGCTTCAACATCTCTGCTGTCTGAAGGAACCTGGTCAGAGACAATATCATCATCACCACAGAGACACTTCATACAACCTGGTCAGAATATTCACACAGCACAACAACATGAATATGATATCAGAACATTCCCAATGGTGTGACAGGACACGAGGTTGTAAAACATTTCCCCAAAAATATTTCCATGGTGATGAGTGGAAAAGGTAATGCCACAGGCAAAATACACTCAGACACGGAACACCACCCTCCAATAATGATCCTACCCGCCCTGATTTGAAAACCCCATGATAAGCATTAGTGAATCAGTGCTAATGGACTCTTTTTTTCCAGACAGGTGGGGTGGTTACCTGTAGAGGTTGATGTCAGTGAACCAGTCTTGAATCACAATGACCACGTGGCACACTGTGAACAGGAAGGCAGTGATCTGAAGAGACTGATTCAAAAAGAGCAGAGGTGAAAGAGTGATTTATAACACCTTAAGAGAACAGTAGAACTTACAAGCCGACTTCAACATACAGTATGGGAACACGTTATGCAAACAGACAGATGTTTTAAGACTCAATCCTAAAACTGGATCAGATTAGACAGGAAGTAGCTCTCCTTTAGAGCCCATGTTGCCCAGTGCCCCCTGCTGGCCCCTCACTGACCTGCATCTCCACATAGGTGTGAGGGAGGTTGTACTCTGGAGGCAGCTTGCGGTCGTTGTTGATGAGGTGATCCAAAATGGAAGGGCTGAGAATGGGCTGGAAAAACACACAGGGAAGAGGAACACATTGGTATAGAACATAATTTTGGAGCAAGAGGAATGGTACATGAATAAATACCAAATTAGAGATACAGCAAATTGCCTTAACCGCTGATGCTTTAATCTGACCTGTGTGTCCAAGAAGATGACTCTTTCCTGGGTAATGTAGAAGTCAATACCAGTGCTCTGGTTCCCTCCTCTCTCTTTGATCTCCTGAGTCTGAGCCCTGAACACATAGCCCCTACACAAACACACAGATACAACCATCTGTTACCGTTTACTTTCATATTGAATTACATTCGTTTAGACTATAACAATATACAACACAATATTCCCTGTCTTTATAGATGGAAAGAGCTCCATGTAAGGAGGTGCCAATAGAACAATACCTTTGGTCTTCTTCAGGTGCGTTGGCAGACAGGAGAGACATGATGGTGGATTTCCCTGTTCCCTGCAGGCCAATGACTCCCACTACCAACATGTCTGTCTGGTCCCTTAGGTACTGTAACACAGGACAACACAACATGTCTGTCTGGCTCAGTGTTCCTGAGCCAGACAGATGTGTAGCAGTGGGGAAAAAGGTCGCAGTGGAGGGGGTTAAGAGGTGGGTCCGGATCTCCCCGGAAAATGTTTGTGTTGAAGGACTGAGAAGCACATTTCTTGTGATTTTTTAAAAAGCCCATTCTTCTCCAAAATGAATGAAAATAACATTATGCTGACACCATCTAAATGATCCTTTCCACCTTCAGAAGTGAGCCCAATAATATATTGGTACAATTATTTTAATATATTGGACCATGCATGGTCAATATTATCAGGTATGGTATTAGCATGAAGCATTATCACCTGTAGCCCAACCAAAAAAAGGCATAGCGTCTAGAAATAAATTGGCTGAAGCATGGTGTCACGACCTGCATTTACCCTATTGAGCTAATCATTAGCTAGATCCCAAAACTTCTTTAGGCTAGGGAGTGTTATTTTCACGTCCGGATGAAAAGCGTGCCCAAAGTAAACTACCTATACTCAGGCCCAGAAGCTAGGATATGTATATTATTAGTAGATTTGGATAGAAAACACTCTGAAGTTTCTAACACCGATTTAATGATGTCTGTGAGTATAACAGAACTTATTTGGCAGGCGAAACCCAGAGGACAAACCATCCAGGATTATTTTTTTTATTTTTTTGAGGTCACTCTTTTCAATGGGTTTTCTATGGTGATCTGGATTTCTAAGGAACTGCTTGCAGTTCCTATCGCTTCCACTGGATGTCAACAGTCTTTAGAAATTGGTTGATGTTTTTCCTTTGTGTAATGAAGAAGTAAGGCAGTTCAGAATGAGGGTCAAATGAAGTGAACTGTTTGTTAGTGTACACTTTGTTTTTGTCCGGTATTGAACACAGTTTATCCCGTCTTAAATTGTATTGATTATTTACGTAAGAAAATACCTAAAGTTGTATTAGGAAAGTTGTTTGAAATGTTTGGACAAAGATTACAGGTAACTTATGAGAGATTTTGTAGTCATTTTGCGCATCTTGGAACTGGTGTTTTTCTGGATGAAACACGCCAAATAAATTGACATTTTGGATATATAACGACGGAATTAATCTAACAAAAGGACCATTTGTGATGTTTATGGGACATATTGGAGAGAGAAGAAGCTCGTCAAAGGTAAGGCATGAATTATATCTTTATTTCTGAGTTTTGTGTCGCGCCTGGCGGGTTGAAATATGATTGTCGTGTGTTTGTATGATGGGGTGCGATCCTCAGATAATCGCATGGTTTCCTTCGCCATAAAGCCCTTTTGAAATCTGACATGTTGGCTGGATTAACAAGTGTACGCCGATACCGATTATTGGAGGACCAAAAAAAGCTGATACCGATTAGTCTGAAATTTTTTATTTATATATATTTGTAATAATGACAATTACAACAATACTGAATGAACACTTATTTTAACTTAATATAATGCATCAATAAAATCAATGTAGTCTCAAACAAAGTGTTGGAGAAGAAAGTAAAAGTGCAATAAGAAGTTAAGGGTAAGAAGTTTTAGGTTGTAGTTATAGGTCTATTTCTCTCTATACCATTTGTATTTCATATACCTTTGACTATTGGATGTTCTTATAGGCACTATAGTATTGCCAGCCTAATCTCGGGAGTTGATAGGCTTGAAGTAATAAACAGTGCAATGCTTGAAGCACAGCGAAGAGCTGCAGGAAAAAGTAGGAAAGTGCGTTTTGAATGAATGCTTATGAGCCTGCTGCTGCCTACCACCGCTCAGTCAGACTGCTCTATCAAATATCAAATCATAGACAATTAAAATAACACACAGAAATACGAGCCTTAGGTCATTAATATGATCAAATCCAGAAACGATCATTTCGAAAACAAAACGTTTATTCTTTCAGTGAAATACGGAACCGTTCAGTATTTTATCTAATGGGTGGCATCCCTAAGTCTAAATATTGCTGTTACATTGCACAACCTTCAATGTTATGTCATAATTATGTTCAATTCTGGCAAATTAATTACAGTCTTTGTTAGGAAGAAATGGTCTTCACAGAATTCGCAATGAGCCAGGCGGCCCAAACTGCTGCATATACCCTGACTCTGCTTACACAGAACGCAAGTGACACAATTTCCTTAGTTAAAAGAATATAAATATTCTTATGCAGGTTTAAAAATATATACTTGTGTATTGATATTTTTTTTTTGTTGAATTTTTACCCCTTTTTCTCCCCAATTTCGTAGTATCCAATTGTTGTAGTAGCTACTATCTTGTCTCATCGCTACAACTCCCGTACGGGCTCAGGAGAGACGAAGGTTGAAAGTCATGCGTCCTCCGATACACAACCAACCAAGCCGCTGCTTCTTTAACACAGCGCACATCCAACCCGGAAGCCAGCCGCACCAATGCGCCGGAGGAAACACCGTGCACCTGGCCACCTTGGCTAGCGTACACTGCGCCCAGCCCGCCACAGGAGTCGCTGGTGCGCGATGAGACAAGGACACCCCTACCGACCAAGCCCTCCCTAACCCGGGCGACGCTAGGCCAATTGTGCGTCGCCCCACGGACCTCCCGGTCGCGGCCGGTTACGACAGAGCCTGGGCGCGAACCCAGGACTCTGATGGCACAGCTGGCGCGTGTATTGATTTTAAAGAAAGGCATTGATGTTTATGGTTAGGTACACCTTGGTGCAACAACAGTGCTTTTTCGCGAATGGCTTGTTAAATCGTCACCCATTTGGCGAGGTAGTAAATTAACAGGCACCGCATCGATTATATGCAACGCAGGACAAGCTAGATAAACTAGTAATATCATCAACCATGTAGTTAACTAGTGATTATGTTAAGATTGATTGTTTTTTTATAAGTTAAGTTTAATGCTAGCTAGAAACTTACCTTGGCTCCTTAATGCACTTGCGTAACAGGTAGTCAGCCTGCCATGCAGTCTCCTCGTGGAGTGCAATGTAATCGGCCATAATCGGTGTCCAAAAATGTTGATTACCGATTGTTATGAAAACTTGAAATCGGCCATTCCGATTAATCGGTCGACCTCTAATGGTGTTGTCTGGTTTTTCTATTCATTTATTTTGCAAAGGAAAAGTTCATGTGGACTGTCCTAGCATCTTCAAAGTGCCACAGCTAAATGACTGCAGCAGAAACACTAATCTGGGCCCTTAGATACTGTAATGCAGGACAATAAATCTGTTACACAACATGGAACCTGTTGCCTGTCTACAGATCTGTTACACATGTGTATGGCATGACAACAATAATCAGAAGAGCTTTACCTCCATGGCGCTGTCACACCAGTTCATCTGATCGTCCACCAGCTTGATGCTGTGCTTCATCTTCTCAGGGGGGACGAGCTTGGTCTGGCCAATCACAGCTGTAAGTAATGTGCATGTGTTAGAGATTGTATTCACTGCTACAGTAAATAAACACTTATGATGGCTAGGGTAATGCTGATGACCAGTATTGACTCACGGTCGACAGCACCGCTGGAAGCAGCTGCTCCCATGCCTCTGTTTTGGATCTGGTAGACAGGTTGGGTAGGGCGCTGGCCCTCCCTCTCTAGCTTTGAGGCCCCTGAGCCAGAGGCCGGAGAAGCCACCTCAGGAGGGGTCCCTGGTTTCCCCCCGTCCTCTCTGGACTTGATGAGCATGATGGGCTTCTCCAGGGCCTGGCCTCCACTGGTGGGTACACTCTGGGAAGGCTTGGACTGAATCAAAACAAGAGCCAATGCATTATACTTGTTGTATTTACTGCCAAGAACCATGCATCTGAATTCATTAAAACCTTTAGTCAGCTTACAGACAACAACCTTCAGTAAGAGCATCTCTTTTTACCCGTTCTCCAGGGGGTTTGGACAGGATGATGGGGGTCTTCTGAAGGAGTGGTCCTGGAGGCTCCTCACTGCCATCCTTCAAAGACCAGATGAGAACTACAATAAACTAAGGTAGCCCATATAGATAATTTTCCCACATAGGAAAGCCTTGCACTCGTCCTTACCCTGCGTTCTCTGGGGACATATTCCCGATCTCGACTGGGACCAGAGAGGTTTTGCCCCGGGGGACCCACATCCCTGTCTCGGCGTCGCCTTCTCCTCCTTCCCTGTCCGTACATGCCAGGTTGACTGTGGCCAGATTCTGACATGTTGCACACTGTGGTCAACTGTCAAAATAACACAGGAACAGATAGCTACAACATCAGTTCAAATGTAATGCATTCTGATCTACTGAAATGCAGTGGCTAGCTACAGTAACATATTTGGGTGGAATGGATCTGAGGAGTGGCTCTTTTCACACTTCAGGGTTCTTAAAAGCGGAAGTAGCTGCAGGTGGGTAGGCGCACTTCCGGCAACAGAAATGCCAATGGCGGAATCACGAAACATACGTTTTTGTAGTGTCCCGCAGTGCTCAAATTCCAAACATAAACAGACATATTTCCCCGAACAATGATGAACTGAAGTAGTAGTGTGGGCAGGAAATTAAGATACTTCGAGGAAGAACATACGGTATATTTGCAGCTTACATTTCAACCCTAGCGAATATCTTCCTACGTCAGACCGCAAGGGTCTGAAGCCGGGGGCTGTTCCTAGACATTTTCAATGGAAGGACTATCATCCCGCAACTACCTGAATATAAAAGGGCAAATGCTCGTCTTGAAGTTGATGTTCGAGAAACCGAGAACCAGGAGCCGGACACTTAACTGCTCTTGTGTAGCTGGCGACCACGACTATGCGAAACCTCCTCCTTGTTAACGTTAAGTGGTGAATGTCTATTATTAGCTAGATCAACTCGCTGTCCAGGTAAAGTGGACGGGAACATTTTAAATATAAGATATATATACACACTACATGAACAAACCATAGAAATTACCATAGTTTTAGTCGGGAAAATTGCAATGATTGAATGAACGCCACTAGTCTTTCCAGGCCAACGACGCATACATTTAAAACACGTTCACTCGTCTCTCAATTTACAATACATATAGCTATTTCGTTAACACTTACATTGTGCGATTAATTTGGTTTTCAAGAAGGATTAGCTAATTGCTTTCCAGATAGAATCCACAAAACGGAAACAAAATCAGATGGTAACGCTGAAGTACAGCTCTCAAATTCTTTCGTTGGGAAACGAAGCCAGCTGCATAGGTTCCGGGCAGTTCAACGTGGTTTTGCTGCACGACAGGGGTCTTATTCATTACACCAATTCTGTTGTAAAATGGAAAACGTTTTGCAACGAATACGATAGTTTTTATTTGATATATTCAAGTAGGTAGGTGCTAGGTCCCGCCCCGTTTCGTTTGCTCTGTTTTCTTCCCTTTGGTTTTCAAACGGTAAACGCTTTCCGTTGCAAGACGTAATGAATACACCCCATAATTCCATGTTTTGTACACCGATTGGAGTTCCAACATTTTGTAAATGCAGTGTAAAATGTAGCACCGTTCATGTAATTCAGGCATACTTTTAGCTAATCATGTTATATATATATATATAACAGATCTGGCATGCAGGAGAAACATGGTGTCACAATAATTTCAGATGGATTTTGAAATGTCCTCTAAATGAACCTAGAATAAATCATGTGAATAGGCTTCAGTGCACAGATTTCAAACCATACATGCATGTGTAATGAGCCTGTGCCATAAAAACCTTGTTATTTTGTTGTAGAGGGTTAATATACAATATTTAGTCTTATTTACATATAAATATTTAGTCTTACACCCTGGTAAAAATATCAAAACTGTATTCCTCTGACTCGTCAGGAAAGCATGTAGTTTATTAGGCTACAGATTACATTAATTATGATGAACTTCAGAGTGGTGAAGTGCATGGTAGTGCATCTGTAGAGTTGAAAATTAGATGGGACCCCATTTAACTTGTATTTTTTTATTCAGAAAATGGGAATTTAACAGCAAATTGTATTTTTACGCACAGTATTTTATCTGCAACAAATCAATTTGGTGGGAACATGTGCACATTGTTTTTATGCGGATTTTGGAATATTCACATGATAATCTGTCACCAATTGGATGGAAACCTAGCTAGTGATGCAAAACTGAAGAAATAATAATCAAATAGAACCACGTGCATTTTTGTAGGCCTATATGGTATGATATCATGATCTAGTGCAGGAAGGTTTTATGACTATGTAATTGTCATTAGATTGTGCCATTAGGTTGTAGAGAAGATAAGTGTCCTACACATAACCTAAAAATAGTAATTTAGCTACTTAACAACAATATCGTCCTATTGTTACTAATTTAAATTCCTCACTTAGCTAATAAAATAGTCCTAATAATATAAAAGTTGAAATGGCATCACATTTAAATCCTCAATTATTGTATGCCCTTATGGACAGGGGTTACATTATGGTAAACAAAGATACAGTGTGTAGTTTCTACAGCAGTCTTTCAACTTGCAATAGAAGTATGTGTAGCCTAATTATGAATGTGTTTGTTTATTTGTTAGTTTTTTTGTAAATGTGTGGAATTCGTTTAAATAAAATATGAATACTGGGAGTTGTAGTATAGCGTTTAGAAAGATGGCCACTGGTGCATACTGGGAGCTGTAGGCTTCACACTGACTCCACCCATTCCTGTTAAAACAGGACATAGAGAATAAATGATGGAAGCCAAAGCAGGGATCATTAACGTTTTAAAAATGACTTAATAAAAGGTAATGTTTTTTGAAATGTTGCTACAGTTATGTACAATTCGTAGTAGGTGTTAGCTAGGTAATTTAAGTCAAAAAATGAATGAATCATTGTCAATTTCGCACGTGCACCAAACCAACGACATTATCGAATGGGGGAACGCGTTCTCTATTGATAACAACAACGTTGAGCGCGTCATTGCTTTGGAGAAAAATTGTTACGTCATCCTCACATTTGAGAATTAGCTTGTACGTTAGTGAGCGATGTAGCTACACACCTGTGTAGTTTAGAGTACATAATTGGAATAACTTGTTGTATCATATCTTGTTATGGGTGTATTCTTGACGTTATTCTGTTGCAAAACGTTTCGTAAACGGAAGCAAGCGAAACGGGTGGGACTTACCTGCATTTGTCCAATTTGCAATTGTTTGGACTAGTGATGACACCCTAGGTTGTCTGAATAAAAACATTTGATGATAACTTGTGAAATAGCAATCTGCGTTGCCCAGCTAACGGTAACGTTAGTACTAGCAGATCGGAATAGGCGACAGTTCCAAGTAGCTAGTAACGTTAGTGTTTAGCTGTACAATATAATGGAAGTTAGCAACCCGCTTGGTCAATATTAGCAACGTTTTGCAGAAACTGACATTAGTACTAATATTTTGCCCTTGAGAGTTGAACTATCACAGTAATACCGAAGATACTGGTAACTAACCCTTCTTCTATCTGTGATACAGTAGTAGCAAGTTATTCTGACTTAATTCATGTCACTATATCCTCTGTGTGTCTGTGTGGATTTCTCTTTGCTTACTTTGTGTCACTCAAAATGTAGGGAGCCAGTATATGGTTGCTATGGAGATGGCTTCTGAAGACATAGTGATTCAGGAGACCCTGGGGGCAGAGGTGGAGCTACTGGAGGATATGAACAAAGCCCACAAGCAGAGTCCACCGGTGAGTTGTTTAAACAGAGTTGATACAGGCCAGAGACATTAGTTATCAATGATATCCTATCAGTGTTCACAGTGGTATGTCATCCATCCCAAATGATGTACAGCGGGAGAGTACATATCATTTTGATAGGTGTCAATTTAGAACTGATTAGTTGGATGAATTTTTCATTATTTACATTTTTAAACCAAATTCCCTTTTGGTCAATTCAGTCTGGCATGGAAATGGAATTGGCTCTGTATCCCTCTTGAATGGATCCCTATCTATACTTCTCTCTTTCCTCTCTCAATGCCTTCTCCATCAGCTGCCTTGTTATTTTTTCTTTCTCTTTTCTCCTCTGCAGGACAGGGAACACTCTGAAAATCCCAACTTTATTTCTACTCCTGTACACTTGGTACTTTTGATATGTGTTTCTTTATGTGGACTATTAAAGGAGACGTTCACTCTTTTGAAATAAATCTGTATTTTGGATGTAAATTACATGTTATTGAAGTTCCCAGACATTTCTTTTTGCGATTTCACTTGTTTTTGGGAAGTGTACCCCAACAGCGATATACTTCCTCATACTCGTTTAGCAGTTACAAGGGCATTATAAAACGTGAACAAAGGCTCCAAAAACACTCAAGTACATATTTTTAGAAACAGCAACTCTCTCAGTATAGTGATGCAGGTCTTTAGATATTGTACACATGAAATTGTGTGATCCAAACTTTATCCGCACCGTTATATTCCATTTTGTGTGACTCAAGTGATACTTCTCTGTGTAACCCATGATACTTTTCCATGTGTGTATGTGCAGGCTACATGGAGTAGTGGCACAGATGGATAGGGGAAACTGCTCGAGTCGCACGAAACGTTGGTAGCCATGAAGTGCTTTTAAAGGCTGGTCATGGCTCACATCAACATTATCCTCCCGGATACCCTAGACCCACTCCAATTCGCATAGCGCCCCAACAGATCCACAGATGACACAATCTCAATCGCACTCCACACTGCCCTTTCTCACCTGGGCAAAAGGAACACCTATGTGAGAATGCTGTTCATTGACTACAGCTCGGCGTTCAACACCATAGTGCCCACGAAGCTCATCACTAAGCTAAGGACCCTGGGACTAAACACCTTCCTCTGCAACTGGATCCTGGACTTCCTGACGGGCCGCCCCCAGGTGGTAAGGGTAGGCAACAACACATCTTCCACGCTGATCCTCAACACAGGGGCCCCTCCGGGGTGTGTACTTAGTCCCCTCCTGTACTCCCTGTTCACCCACGACTGCGTGGCCAAACACAACTCCAACTCCATCATTACGTTTGCAGACGACAAAACAGTGGTAAGCCTAATCACCGACAACGATGAGACGGCCAATAGGGAGGAGGTCAGAGAACTGGCAGTGTGGTGCCAGGACAACAACCTCTCCCTCAGTGTGAGCAAGACAAAGGAGCTGATCATGGACAACATACAGGAAAAGCCGGGCCGAACATGCCCCCATTAACATCAACGAGGCTGTAGTGGAGCGGGTCAAGAGTTTCAGGTTCCTTAGTGGAGTCCACATCACCAACAAACTATAATGGTCCAAACATACCAAGACAATCATGAAGAGGGCACAACACCTTTTCCCCCTCAGGAGACTGAAAAGATTTGGCATGGGTCCCCAGATCTTCAAAAGGTTCAACAGCTGCACCATCGAGAGTATCTTGACTAGGTGCATCACCGCCTGGTATGGCAACTGCTCGACAAAGGCGCTACAGAGGGTAGTGCGTATGCCCCAGTACATCACTGGGGCCAAGCTTCCTGCCATCCAGGACCTATATAATCGGTGGTGTCAGAGGAAAGCCCATAAAATTGTCAGACTCCAGTCACCCAAGTTATAGACTGTTTTCACTGCTACCGCACGGCAAGCGGTGCCGGAGCTCCAAGTCTAGAACCAAAAGGCTCCTCAACAGCTTCTACCCCCAAGCCATAAGACTGCTGAACAATTAATCAAATGGCCACCGGACTATTTACATTGTTGTGTTCAGCGATTGTGACAGATAAAGTTTGATTTGATAAAGGTGTGATTAAAGTTCGGAATGACAGAATATCATGTGTATTGCTGGTGGGGTAAGTTTCTCAAAAACAAGTGAAATCTCAGTGTCTGCATACTTCAATAAAATGCCATTTACATCCAAAATACAGAACTTATCCTTTTAATAAATTGATTAAGAAAAACTACTCTGGCTGTTAGGCTTTGAATATGCTGTTTCCAATGCTCTATTTATTGACATTCACTAGTCCCTGCGTCATATGTAAGCAATTGGCAAACAATAATATATTTGTGGTCAGTCAATAGTCATCACTTTGTAAACTATTGATTGATTAATTTACTCACTTTGTCTCTAATAAGTCATTTTGCTGTGAATTGCAGGAGATCCCCAGGTTTTCTGTGCCACGCCCGTTCTCCATGCCAGAGGACTCGAGTGACGATGACTGTGACCTGTCAGGGGACAGCATCTCTGCTTACGGCATGCATTCCATGGAGCTGGGGGGAAAGTGCTGGGAATGTGGCGTGCAATTCAAGCCTGGCCAGGAGTTGATCGAACACTTTGAGAGCCACAGGTCCAAGGTCTCAACGTCCTGCAACATCTGTCAGGTGACTTTCAGTCGCACAGTATCACTGGCTATGCACCTAGTCAACGCACACCCAAACTCAGTCCTCCATTGCAGTAACTGCCAGCTGTATTTCAGCAACTTGTGGGATCTCAACAAGCACATTGGAATACACTTGTTCACCGAGTTGTTAAATACACCCCTTGAGGACATCTCAAATAAGGACTTGAATAGCAGTGAAGAGACTTTAAATGGACAGTATACTCTACCTTCAGCCTTGGCTGTCAAACATGAGGACAACTCAAATGATGGCTTGAATGGCAGTGAGGAAACTTTAAAGGGACATTATACTGTACCTTCAGTGGTGGCTCTTGACCATGAGGACAACTCAAATGATGGCTTAAATGGCAGTGAGGAGACTTTAAATGCACAGTGTACTCTACCTTCAGCAGTGACCCTAGACCATACGTATAGCATGGAAAGCGATGGGAGAATGACAAAGACCAGACATAGGCTGGAGGAGGAGGAAGATGTCAAACCAGACCCTTCCACTCTGACCCTAGGCCCCTCCATTCTGACTCCCTCACTGAGGATCCGTGTCAAACTGGAGAGAGGGGTTGAGGTTGATGGCGCCCCCCTCCAGTCGGATGAGGGTATCAGCGATGGAGAGGGGAGTGAACATAGCGAAGACACTGAGAGTGCAGGAGGAACAGACAACGACAGGTTAACAGAGAGCAGCGGAGAAACTGATATCGATGAGGAGGACATCAGGCTGAGTGAAGAAGAGCAGGAGGAAGTTAAAAGCAAACGGGAGGATAGGAAGAATGACATCCAGAGCGAAAAAGAGGACGAGGATGCTGAGATGCTTATTGACCAAGAGGGTGAGCCCTCCTCGTCTGAGCGGGAGTCAGAATTTGACCCAGAAGAGTTATCAGATTCTGACTCGGGGTCCAGCAGCACTGGGGAATCCAGTGGGTCTTCTTACACTCCTGTGCGCACACGGAAAGCCAAGACCCGGCCATCCCGGACTAAGCAGCCCCAGACCAAGTTGTCCCAGGTCAAGCCTTATTATTGCATCTATTGCACCAAAGGACCGTATCATAATATGGGCTTTCATGTGAAGACCTGCAATATGAAGGACTTTCAATGCTCTTTATGCCAAGCCGTCTTCCCTACCGAGATGGCCATGTTGGACCATGAGGTTCGGACTCACTCTGAAGCCATATCGGGCCAAATGTACACCTGTGAGTTCTGTCGTCAGGTCTTCCCCGATCTGGCCATCTACAAAAACCACAACTGTCCTAAAAAAAACACATCCCCCCCATATGTCCCTGATCCCACTACGTGTATCCATTGTGGAACAGGGCCATTCACTAATATGGACCTCCATTTGAGAGGCTGCAGTTGGAAAGGTCTTACATGCACTGAGTGCAGGGTACTCTTCCATAATAGGAAGGCCCTGCAGAACCATAACGTTTCAGTTCACGGACAGCTTTCCACTATGTGTGCTGTTTGCGGCAGAGGGCCATTCACTGATATGGACTTCCATTTGAGGAGCTGCTCTAGGGATTGGTCCTTCCAATGCTCTGAGTGCAAAGTCCAATTTCCTTCTGAGAAATCCCTGGTGGACCATAATCTTCGATATCACAGTGCCACATCAAAGACCTCTGACCAAGGTGTCTGTGTTTATTGCGGCAGTGGACCATTCACTAGTCTGGACATCCACATGAGGACCTGCTCTAAACAGAAGGGCTTAAAATGCTCTGTGTGCAAAGTTTTTTTTCCTACTGAATCAGTCCTGGCTGATCATATGGTTTGCTATCATAGCACCCCATATCATGTCCATAGCACCCCATACCAAGTCCAGAGCATCCCATACCAAGTCCAGAGCACAGACTCAGAGACCCCTGAAGGTACCTGTCTCTATTGTGGCAGAGGTCCATTCACTAGTCTGGATATCCACTTGAGGACCTGCTCTGGGAAGAAGGGCTTCAAATGCTTTGTTTGCAACGTTTTCTTTCCTACAGAGACAGCCCTGGCCGACCATAAGGTTCTCGTTCACAGTATCCCATCAGAGACCCCTGACAAAGGTACCTGTGACCATTGTGGCAAGGGGCCATTCACTAATCTGGACAACCACATGAAGACCTGCTCTAAGAGGAAGTGCATCCAATGTTCTGTGTGCAAGTTTTTCTTTCCTAGTGATGTTCTGGCCAACCATATGATTTCCTATCACAGTACCAAATCCCGAGTTCAGAGCCCAGTCACAGAGACGCCTGACAAAGGTGCCTGTGTCCATTGCGGCAGAGGGCCCTTCACTAGTCTGGAACATCACATGAAGTACTGCAATAAGCAGAAGGGCATCCAATGCGTTATGTGTAAAGCTTACTTTCTTACTGAGGGCAGTCTGGTGGACCATATTGTTTTGGCCCACGCTGACAAGCTGGTCACCCAAGCTGGTGGGTCCTCCGCTACGACTTTCACCTTCGTACCCATGGCTATCTCTACAACCTCAGGCCGGCAGAGCCCCAGTACCTCCACCCTGATGTGTTGCAGTAGTGGAAATAAGGAGCTGAAACGACTGCCTCCAGTCCCTGTGGCTGATCAGGGCCCCGATGCAGTTGGACCGCTAACAGCTGCTGGACAGTCTACTGTGTCTCTGCCTAGAGTGATGCTGTCTACCACCTCCTCTTCCCAGCCAACTGTTCCTGTGGTGGCCACCTTGCTCTTTGACAACACTGGTGGTGGTTCAGTGAAAATGGCCAGGCTGGTCCCAGTGGCCCCACAGACCAACCCTCCCAAACCTCAGGTCACGGCACCCACGCAGACTAACACAGCAAAGCCCCTTGGGCAGTTCTCTAACCTTCTGCAACAGACTGTCCATCAGGCAAAATCTGTCCAACAGCAGACACCCAGGCCCATTGCCCTAGCCATGGACCCTATCAGATCCCCCACCACCCCATCCCCTAGACCTGTCTCAGCCTCTGCCCCGGGGAAAATCACCATGATCCACCTCTTACCTGTCCATACCCCCCCTCTAGCGCAGTCTTCCCCCCTTACCCATGCCTTTGCCCCAGCCCCTCTAAGCATCATGTGGATGTTTGTGAATAGAAGTAAGGAGCTGGCCCTGGAGAAACGCATGAAGATGAGCTGGCGCTCCAAGTGCACCTACACTTGCCGCCAGTGCGGCGCCGTCTCGCAGCAGCCCTCGCTCAGTGTGAAGCACCGCTACCTCCACCGGGGCTCCCGGCGGTACCGCTGCCCCTGTGGTAGGTCGTTCCTGCGGCGGCTGCACCTCCTGCGCCACTACCTCCAGCACGCCCAGGCCACCCGCTACATATGCACTGCCTGCGGGGAGACCTTTGACGGGGCAAAGTGCCTCGCACAGCACATGGTTGGAGCTTCCAACACGACTCGATGTCCAGGTGACAGCATAACTTTGAAGCTGAGGAAAGAGTGCCGGATGCCCTTCTCCTGTCACTGTGGGCAGGTGTTTTGTAGGCCCGCTGCTTTTCTCTGGCACAAACTGAAAAACACCCAAAGGACTTAACACTGAAATGGGCCCACAGCAGGGCCCTATTCAAAGCAGTGGTTTTTCCATGGCTCACACAGACAGGCAAGCCTATCATTTACTATGCTTAGGGATAGAAGAGGACAATGCAGTTTGTGGACTTGTTTGATTTTTTTCACTGTGAATGAAAGATGATTCCTTATGAAATAATCTATGTATGCATTGGTTTAAAATGTGTTTTCACTTCCACTAAAACATTGTTTTTACCAAAAATACAATCATATTAAAATGATATATTTGACTTGAGTTGTCTTTGTAAGAGGTCATAGGTTATTTGTACATTAGAAGACTAAAGCATTATCATTAATTCGGTTCCATGAGATGGCAATATTATTATAAGTAGGTTATGATTTAGCTGGTGGAACCATACTCATTCAAAAACGTCCATTCACCAATGGCTTTTAATTGTCAGGAAGACCAGAAAATGTATTTACAATGCATGGTTTTATCATGGGCAAAAGAAAACCTATAAACGTTTCACTTCACATTGTTTTTGCAGAATCTAAAAAAACAAAATATAAATTTTTAAGAATTACATATCTTCACTCCAGTTAATGAAAATGCAGAAGTCCAGTTTAAATACAACCATGGGAATAGTTGTCCTCACAAGGTGCTTGATTTAGTAATGCCCCAGATTACCAGCCTTACCATTGGGGCTGGAGAACAAGTACAATTTGTTGATTCACAAAGTGAATAACATCAATTATGCAAATAAGACAATGCTGTGCCACTGACCCATATTTCCCCATTCACACTTGAGTGCAACATGTATTGACAGCTGTGTTCTAAAAATGCACCCTCATTTAAAGACTGGCCACTTTTAATAATACCTGTGTAGTAAGTATAATTTGGCTGTTACTAGTCCAAAACAATCCATGTCACACAAGTATTGTTTGGTAAAAGATTTCAAAAGTATTTAGATTGTGATGCTGTATTACCCATAGGCTGCCACAGAGACCCAAGAATATGATGTCGTTCCACATTCATTCATGTCTATGACTGGTGTGTGACTGTCATGCATGTACATATCCTCTGGGGGGAGCTGTCACATCAGAATTAGAAAAACAGTGAGGAATGTCTCCATGTACTTTATGCAGGTTGACGTTTATTGTCGTGAGTCTTGCCCTGGAGGCAGAACTGAGCGGTTTTCCGCTAGATGGGCCAGCTGCAAAGTCGAAATTGCTATATTGTAAAAATTCATGAAAACAAAAATTTGGTTAGGCGTGTTTAGCAGTGTGGTTAGGTTTGAAATCAGATTTTATGACTGGCTGTGCCAGATAGTGACCACTCTGCAGAGCTGCCTCCAGTACATGAGTCGTCCCAATAAATATCAGCCTGCGTACTTTATTAGGCTATGCCACTTGTCTCTTGATCTATATGAGAACAGCTTAACTATGTAAACTGACTGCTTCCCCATACAATCATCCTTAAGACAACAATATATGTCAGGCCTTAACAGTCTAGATTAGTTCTTTATGCGAAAGAGTCTACTTTGGTAACTCCACAGTACCTTAGGGAGTGTTTGAGTGTTGAGTCATGGCAACTGACTAGCAGTTTATCCCTCTGACTGAGGCCGTGTGAAGAGAAATTGTTTTATTTCCTAATCTAACAAAATGGAGAGGATTAGAACAGTTAGAGAACAGAGATGTGTATTTTATAAGAGACCAGCAGCTCTCTCTAGTAATAAGGCAGTTGTCTCATACACTAATGCCTCTGAGGATGTCACCGCTTTATACTTCCTGTTAGGAAAAATGTGTGGAATAACCATTGTGTTTTACTTGTGGAAAAATGTATAATTGAAAGACGCTTTGAGGAAGGCTGTCAATACTGAGTGGCATTCAAAGAAATTTCCCTCACATTTAAAAACGCTGTTTAAACCTCTTGTTCCATAGGAACCAGTCATTATGTTTAGGAGCCTCCAATGTAACTTGTAATACTAATAGCAGGAGTTAGGGGACATACTTTACAGAGCCATCAGTGGGTGAACCCATAGAGCCCCTCCCTCTGAGATGACACAAACTACAGAACCAGAGGCCGTGTTACTGGAGTTCTTGAGATTGTTAACGCAATACTTTGTACATTAAACACATCTGATAAAAATACACCAATCAGACCCCGCTGTAGTAAAATTAAGTCCTTTTTCTTTTTTGTCTTTACAAGTACGAGTCTTTGTAGGGTCCATTCAGCCGCTGGGTCAGAAGACGATGCCAGCCTTGGTCCTGGCAGTAGTCCAAGTGGTGCAGCAGGCCAAATGTTAAATGCAGCTTTGGGGGGGAAGAGGATTCCCATCCCGGTCTGATGGAAATTACAGAAGGCTGGTAGCATCCATCTTTAGTCTTTGGGAAAGGCCTGCAGCGAGTGTGGTTCACCCAACCACACAGCCACGAGTCACCTGTAGAGAGAGAGAATAATTAGAATCTACAGTACAGTACAGCATGTTCATATCAAGTTGTTGATATGTGTTGTGAAAGTTAAAGGTGCTAGACTTTTGTCTTTTTTTTTGCATTGTAATGTCAGAAAATGTCCATAATATTTCTGTCACTAATAGTGAAATGATAGTGTTTCACACTATTACTTACCCACCAGTGTTGTGATTGGCAGGGATATTCGCCTATTGATTTCTACTGCCGGAGCAGCATCTGTTGTCACTGTGAAAGCTGTTCTGACTTTGTGGATGTGTTATCGAGTTGACACTTCAGTTTATGTGAGAAAACAAGCACTGAATAGTGTAGAGAGTCATTGTACCATCTAAACGCTGTGAAATATATTTTCAATAATAAAAAAACAAACATTTTTATAGCTGTTTAAAGCTGGTGGACCAAAACCGAAAGTAACAGCTGTAAAAACAATAATTTTTTTGTTATTGAAAATATATTTCTCAGCGATTTCACAGCAATTTAGTACAATGATTCCTTACACTATTAAGTGCTTGTTTTCTCACATAAACGGAAAATGCAACCAGGAAATGACAGAGCGATTTCCACTTGATAACAGCCAGCCACAAAGTCAGAACAGCTTTGACAACAGATGCCGCTCTGGCTGGAGAAATCAATAGGTGAATATCACAGCCAATCACAACACTGGCGGATAAATAATACTGTGAAACTATCATTCCACAATTAGCGCCAGATACGGTATATTATGGACATTTTCAGAAATTACATTGGGAAAAAATCAATTTAAAAAAACCTATGTGTTGCACCTTTTAAGGCCTACTGTAAAAACTGCTTAGGCTGTGAAATGGTCTAATCTCAGGGTTGTGTTTGAATTGTGGTTGTCTTACCTATACCTGATATACAGTAATGGTTGTGGTTGTGTTAGCTGTAGCTGATAGGAGTTCTGTATTTGTATTTATTAAGGATCCCCATTACGCTTCTTGGGGTCCAAACAAGATTAAGGCGATTACATCGCAAAAAATAAAACACTACATCATACAACACATTATTACACCACTACATACAGTATCTACAATACAAAATGTATAATACCACAATACAACAACATTACAATGTGTGTCTGTGTGTGCATCTCTTTACAGTCCAGGTTGTTCCATAAGGTGTAGTTTTATCTGTTTTTCAAATCATATTTTTACTGCTTACATGAGTTACTTGATGTGGAATAGAGTTCCATGTAGTCATGGCTTTATCGGTGTCTGTTCTGGACATGGGGACTGTGAAGAGACCACTAGTGGTATGTCTTGTGGGGTATGCATGGGTGTCTGAGCTGTGTGCTAGTTAGTTTGAACAAACTGCTTGGCGCTTTCATCATGTCAATACCTCGCACAAAGACTAGTACTAGTGATGCAGTCAAAGTCTCCTCTACTTTGAGCCAGGAGAGATTGACATGCATGCTATTGATGTTAGCTCTCTGTGTACATTTAAGGACCAGCCGTGCTGCTCTGTTCTGGGGAAACTAATTTGCCAAATGTCCCTCTTTGTAGCACTTTACCATATGACTGTGCAGTAGTCCAGCTGCAACAAAACTAGGGCCTGTAGGACTTGTTTTGTTGGTAGCGATGTCAAGAAAGCAGAGCAGAGTGTTATTACGCACAGACCTCTCCCCATTTTAGCTATCGTTGCATCAATATGTTTTTACCATAATCCAGTTTATAATCCAGGACAGTTTATAATCCAGGATTACACAAAGCAGTTTAGTCTCCTCAATTTGCTCAATTTCCACATTATTCATTACAATATTAAGTTGAAGTTTAGGGTTTAGTGAATGGTTAGTCCCATATACAATGCTTTAAGTTTTTGAAATATTTACTAGCTTATTACTTGTCACCCATTCTAAAACTGACAGCAAGTCTTTGTTATGTGTTGCAGTGATTTCACTTGCTGTGGTAGCTGATTTGTATGATGTTGAGTCATCAGCATACATAGACACATAGGCTTTACTCAGTGCCAGTGGCAGGTCATTAGTAAAGATTGAAAAAAGTAAGGGGCCTAGACAGCTGCCCTGGGGAATGCCTGACTCTACCTGGATTATGTAGGAGAGGCTTCCATTAAAGAACACCCTCTGTGTTCTGTTAGACAAGTAATAATACATCCACAATATAGCAGAGGATGTAAAGCCATAATACATACATTTCAGCCACAGATTATGATTGATAATGTCAAAAGCTGCACTGAAGTCAAACAAAACAGCTCCCACAGTTTTCTTATTATCAGCCAATCGTCAGTCATTTGCTGTACATGCTGAATGCCCTTCCCCATAAGCGTGATGAAAGTCAGTTGTTAATATGTTTACTGTGAAATAGCATATATCTGGTCAAACATCATTTTTTCCAAAAGTGTACTAAGGGTTGGTAGCAGGTTGACTGGTTGGCTGTTTGAACCAGTAAAGGGAGCTTTGCTATTCTTGGGTATCATAATTACTTTTGCTTCCCTCCTGGCCTGAGGGCACACGCTTTCCTGTAGGCTTAGATTGAAGAGATGGCATATAGGAGTGGCAATATAGTCCGCCATCATTCTCAGTAATTTTCCATCCAAGTTGTCAGTCCCAGGTGGTTTGTCATTGTTGATAGACAACAATACTTTTTTCCCCTCATCCACACTCACTTTACATAATTCAAAATTAAATTGTTTGTCCTTCATAATTTAGTCAGTTATGCGTGAATGTGTAGGTGCAGAGTTTGTTGTTGGCATGTCATGCCTACAATTGCTAATCTTGCCATGAAAAATCCATTAAAGTAGTTGGCAATATCAGTGGGTTTTGTGATGAATTGATTCAATGAAGGATGGAGCTGAGTTCAGCTTTTTGTCCAAAATGTCATTTATGGTGCTCCAAAGCCTTTTTACCATCATCCTTTATATCATTTAGCTTTGTTTCATAGTACATTTTTTTGTGTTTTTGTTTCGTTAAGTAGAATTTTTAATTTTATTTAACCTTAATTTAATTAGGCAAGTCAAGACAACAACACATCATGGCAGAAACTGTTATGGTGAGTGAATGAGGACCCAAAAGCGAACTAACTTAACCAGAGCTTCTTTAATAACCAAACATAGGTAGGCTCAGATAGACCGGCAGATTCCGACAGGACAGGACAAGGTTACAGCAAACATGACGATAGTCTGGCTCAGGCATGAAACACAAACAAGAATCCGACAAGGACAGGAACAGAAACAGAGAGAGATATAGGGACCTAATCAGAGGGAAAAAGGGAACAGGTGGGAAACGGGGTGAATGGGTAGTTAGAGGAGACAAGGAACAGCTGGGAGAAAGCGGGGGAGAAAAGGTAACCTAACAACGACCAGCAGAGGGAGACAGGGTGAAGGGAAAGGACAGAGACAAGACACAACATGACAGTACCCCCCCACTCACCGAGCGCCTCCTGGCGCACTCGAGGAGGAAACCTGGCGGCAACGGAGGAAATCCTCGATCAGCGCACGGTCCAGCACGTCCCGAGAGGGAACCCAACTCCTCTCCTCAGGACCGTACCCCTCCCAATCGACAAGGTACTGGTGACCACGGCCCCGAGGACGCATGTCCAAAATCCTGCGGACCCTGTAGATGGGTGCGCCCTCGACAAGGATGGGGGGGGGGGGGGGGGGAAGACGAGCGGGGGCGCGAAGAACGGGCTTAATACAGGAGACATGGAAGACCGGGTGGACGCGACGAAGGTATCGCGGAAGAAGAAGTCGAACTGCGACAGGATTAATGACCCGAGAAATACGGAACGGACCAATGAACCGCGGGGTCAACTTGCGAGAAGCCGTCTTAAGGGGAAGGTTCTGAGTGGAGAGCCAAACTCTCTGACCGCGACAATATCTAGGACTCTTAGTTCTACGCTTATTAGCAGCCCTCACAGTCTGCGCCCTATAACGGCAAAGTGCAGACCTGACCCTCTTCCAGGTGCGCTCGCAACGTTGGACAAAAGCCTGAGCGGAGGGGACGCTGGACTCGGCGAACTGAGATGAGAACAGCGGAGGCTGGTACCCGAGGCTACTCTGAAAAGGAGATAGCCCGGTCGCAGACGAAGGAAGCGAGTTGTGGGCGTATTCTGCCCAGGGGAGCTGTTCTGACCAAGACGCAGGGTTGCGAAAAGAAAGACTGCGTAAGATGCGACCAATAGTCTGATTGGCCCGTTCTGCTTGACCGTTAGACTGGGGGTGAAAGCCGGAAGAGAGACTGACGGAAGCCCCAATCAAACGGCAAAACTCCCTCCAAAATTGAGACGTGAATTGCGGACCTCTGTCCGAAACGACGTCTGACGGAAGGCCATGAATTCTGAAAACATTCTCGATGATGATTTGTGCCGTCTCTTTAGCAGAAGGAAGTTTAGCAAGGGGAATGAAATGGGCCGCCTTAGAGAACCTATCGACAACCGTAAGAATAACAGTCTTCCCCGCTGACGAAGGCAGTCCGGTGACAAAATCTAAGGCGATGTGAGACCACGGTCGAGAGGGAATAGGAAGCGGCCTGAGACGGCCGGCAGGAGGAGAGTTACCGGACTTAGTCTGCGCGCAGACCGAACAAGCAGCCACGAAACGACGCGTGTCATGCTCCCGGGTGGGCCACCAAAAACGCTGGCGAATGGAAGCAAGCGTACCCCGAACGCCAGGGTGGCCGGCTAACTTGGCAGAGTGAGCCCACTGAAGAACGGCCAGACGAGTAGGAACGGGAACGAAAAGAAGGTTCCTAGGACAAGCGCGCGGCGACGGAGTGTGAGTGAGCGCTTGTTTTACCTGCCTCTCAATTCCCCAGACAGTCAACCCGACAACACGCCCCTCAGGGAGAATCCCCTCGGGGTCAGTGGAGGCTACTGAAGAACTGAAGAGACAAGACAAAGCATCAGGCTTGGTGTTCTTAGAGCCCGGACGATAAGAAATCACGAACTCGAAACGAGCGAAAAACAGCGCCCAACGCGCCTGACGCGCATTAAGTCGTTTGGCAGAACGGATGTACTCAAGGTTCCTATGGTCAGTCCAAACGACAAAAGGAACGGTCGCCCCCTCCAACCACTGTCGCCATTCGCCTAGGGCTAACCGGATGGCGAGCAGTTCGCGGTTACCCACATCATAGTTACGTTCCGACGGCGACAGGCGATGAGAAAAATACGCGCATGGGTGGACCTTGTCGTCAGAGAGGGAGCGCTGAGAAAGAATGGCTCCCACGCCCACCTCTGACGCGTCAACCTCGACAACGAACTGTCTAGAGACGTCAGGTGTAACAAGGATAGGAGCGGATGTAAAACGATTCTTGAGGAGATCAAAAGCTCCCTGGGCGGAAACGGACCACTTAAAGCACGTCTTGACAGAAGTAAGGGCTGTGAGAGGAGCGGCCACCTGACCGAAATTACGGATGAAACGACGATAGAAGTTCGCGAAGCCGAGAAAGCGCTGCAGCTCGACGCGTGACTTAGGGACGGGCCAATCAATGACAGCTTGGACTTTAGCGGGATCCATCTTAATGCCTTCAGCGGAAATAACAGAACCGAGAAATGTGACGGAGGAGGCATGAAAAGTGCACTTCTCAGCCTTCACAAAAAGACAATTCTCTAAAAGGCGCTGGAGGACACGTCGAACGTGCTGAACATGAATCTGGAGTGACGGTGAAAAAATCAGGATATCGTCAAGGTAAACGAAAACAAAGATGTTCAGCATGTCTCTCAGGACATCATTGACTAATGCCTGAAAGACAGCTGGAGCGTTAGCGAGGCCGAAAGGAAGAACCCGGTATTCAAAGTGCCCTAACGGAGTGTTAAACGCCGTCTTCCACTCGTCCCCCTCCCTGATGCGCACGAGATGGTAAGCGTTACGAAGGTCCAACTTAGTGAAAAACCTGGCTCCCTGCAGGATCTCGAAGGCTGAAGACATAAGAGGAAGCGGATAACGATTCTTAACTGTTATGTCATTCAGCCCTCGATAATCTATGCAGGGGCGCAGAGACCCGTCCTTCTTCTTGACAAAAAAAAACCCCGCTCCGGCGGGAGAGGAGGAGGGGACTATGGTACCGGCGTCAAGAGCTACAGACAAATAATCCTCGAGAGCCTTACGTTCGGGAGCCGACAGAGAGTATAGTCTACCCCGGGGGGGAGTGGTTCCCGGAAGGAGATCAATACTACAATCATACGACCGGTGTGGAGGAAGAGAGGTGGCCCTGGACCGACTGAACACCGTGCGCAGATCGTGATATTCCTCCGGCACCCCTGTCAAATCACCAGGCTCCTCCTGTGAAGAAGAGACAGAGGAAACAGGAGGGATAGCAGACATTAAACATTTCACATGACAAGAGACGTTCCAGGAGAGGATAGAATTACTAGACCAATTAATGGAAGGATTATGACAAACTAGCCAGGGATGGCCCAAAACAACAGGTGTAAAAGGTGAACGAAAAATCAAAAAAGAAATGGTTTCGCTATGATTACCAGAAACAGTGAGGGTTAAAGGTAGCGTCTCACGCTGAATCCTGGGGAGAGGACTACCATCCAGGGCGAACAAGGCCGTGGACTCCCTTAACTGTCTGAGAGGAATGTCATGTTCCCGAGCCCAGGTCTCGTCCATAAAACAGCCCTCCGCCCCAGAGTCTATTAAGGCACTGCAGGAAGCTGACGAACCGGTTAAGAACAAATGACGGCCTGGCCAAAGGCCTCCTGCTGGGACGTAGGCTGGGATTAAAAATAAAAATATAGGACAAAACACACATCACGACAAGAGAGACAACACAACACCACATAAAGAGAGACCGAAGACAACAACACATCATGGCAGAAACACTGGACAACAACACATGACAACAACACTCAATTTACAGTAAGTTTGCCAACCGGCTGTGCAGCCAAACTTATTTGCCATTCCTTTTGCCTCATCCCTCTCAACCGGGGATTTAACAGTTTATACATTCATTTTCCTAATGGGTGCATGCTTATTAGTACAGTGCCTTGCAAAAGTATTCATATTTTGTTGCATTACAACCTGTAATTTAAATCAATTTTTATTTGAATTTCATGTAATGGGCATACACAAAATAGTCCAAATTGGTGAAGTGAAATTAAAAAATGTACTTTTTTCAAAACGTTCTAAAAAATAAAAAACGGAAAAGCTGTGCGTGCATATGTATTCACCCATTGCTATGAAGCCCATAAATATGATCTGGTGCAACCAATTACCTTCAGAAGTCACATAATTAGTTAAATAAAGTCCACCTATGTGCAATTTAAGTGTCACATGATCTGCCATATGATCTCAGTATATCTACACTTGTTCTGAAAAGGGCACCACCAAGCAAGCGGCACCATGAAGCCCAGGGAGCTCTCCAAACAGGTCAGGGACAAAGTTGTGACGTACGGATCAGGGTTGGGTTATAAAAAAATATCAGAAACTTTGAACATCCCACAGAGCACCATTAAATCCATTATTAAAAAATTGAAAGAATATGGCACCACAACAAACCTGCCAAGAGAGGGCCGCCCGCCAAAACTCTCAGACCAGGCAAGGAGGGCATTAATCAGAGGCAACAACGATACCAAAGATAACCCTGAAGGAGTTGCAAAGCTCCACAGCAGAACCAACACTTATCATCACCCCGAGAACCACATCCCCACAGGGAAGCATGCTGGTGGCAACATCATGCAGTGGGGATGTTTTTCATCGGCAGGGAGTGGGAAACTGGTAAGATTTGAAGGAATGATGGATGGTGCTAAATACAGGGAAATTCTTGAGGGAAACCTGTTTCAGTCTTCCAGAGATTTGAGACTGGGATGGAGGGGGGGGGGGGTTGAATAGTAATGCCTGCTCAAGTTTTCTGTTGTTTTTATCTTATTTCTTGTTTGTTTCACGGTAAAAAATATTTTGCATCTTCAAAGTTGTAGGCATGTTGTGTAAATCAAATGATACAAACCCCCCAAGAATACATTTTAATTCCAGGTTGTAAGGCAACTTGGCAATAGGAAAAATGCCAAGGGGGGTGAAAACTTTCGCAAGCCACTGTAAGTGGAATAAGCAATTTCAGAAATTCATCAAGTGCAACATCAGGTTGCTCCTCATTGCACACGACAAACCAGCAAATATTATTTACATCTTCATCATAGGAGTCACTACAAAACCTTGGTATGATCTCTTATGCACTATATTAGGCCCAGCCTTTGGAATTTTGGTTTTCCTACATGTAGCTTCTGTATTATGATCACTATATCTGATGGATGTGTAGATTTCTGCAGCATTAGTAAAGATGTGATCAATACATGTGGATAATATCATTCCTCTGCTGTTTGTAAATACAGTGTTAGGTTGATTGATAACCTGAACCAGCTTGCATGCACTTGTTATAGTTTGAGGCTTTTTCTGGAGTGGACAGCTTGGTGAAAGCCTGTCAATATTTAGGTCACCTAGAAAATATACCTCTCTGTTGATATCATATACATTATCAAGCATTTCACACATATTGTCCAGATACTGACTGTTAGCACTTGGTTGGATTGTGGTTGGGTTAACTGTACCTGATATACAGTATGTGATGTGGTTGTGTTAGCTATACCTGACCTCAGGGTTGGGGTTGTGTTAGCTACACCCGATCTCAAGGTTGGGGTTGTGTTAGCTATACCTGATCTCAGGGTTGGGGTTGTGTTAGCTACACCTGATCTCAGGGTTGGGGTTGTGTTAACTACACCTGATCTCAGGGTTGGGGTTGTGTTAGCTATACCTGATATCAGGGTTGGGGTTGTGTTAGCTATACCTGATCTCAGGGTTGGGGTTGTGTTAGCTATACCTGATCTCAGGGTTGGGGTTGTGTTAGCTATACCTGATCTCAGGGTTGGGGTTGTGTTAGCTATACCTGATCTCAGAGTTGGGGTTGTGCTAGCTATACCTGATCTCAGGGTTGGGGTTGTGCTAGCTGTACCTGATCTCAGGGTTGGGGTTGTGTTAGCTATACCTGATCTCAGGGTTGTGTTAGCTGTATCTGATCTCAGTGTTGGGGTTGTGTTAGCTATACCTGATCTCAGGGTTGGGGTTGTGTTAGCTGTACCTGATCTCAGGGTTGGGGTTGTGTTAGCTATACCTGATCTTGGGCTTGTGTTAGCTATACCTGATCTCAGGGTTGGGGTTGTGTTAGCTATACCTGATCTTGGGCTTGTGTTAGCTATACCTGATCTCAGGGTTGGGGTTGTGTTAGCTATACCTGATCTCAGGGTTGGGGTTGTGTTAGCTGTACCTGATCTCAGGGTTGTGTTAGCTGTATCTGATCTCAGTGTCGGGGTTGTGTTAGCTATACCTGATCTCAGGGTTGGGGTTGTGTTAGCTGTACCTGATCTCAGGGTTGGGGTTGTGTTAGCTGTACTGATCTCAGGGTTGGGGTTCTGTTAGCTATACTTGATCTTGGGGTTGTGTTAGCTGTACTTGATCTCAGGGTTGTGTTAGCTATACCTGATCTCAGGGTTGTGGTTGTGTTAGCTGTACCTGATCTCAGGGTTGGGGTTCTGTTAGCTATACTTGATCTTGGGGGTGTGTTAGCTGTACCTGATCTCAGGGTTGTGTTAGCTATACCTGATCTCAGGGTTGGGGTTGTGTTAGCTGTACCTGATCTCAGGGTTGGGGTTCTGTTAGCTATACCTGATCTTGGTTTTGTGTTAGCTGTACCTGATCTCAGGGTTGTGTTAGCTATACCTGATCTCATGGTTGGGGTTGTGTTAGCTATACCTGATCTCAGGGTTGGGGTTGTGTTAGCTGTACCTGATCTCAGGGTTGGGGTTGTGTTAGCTGTAACTGATCTCAGGGATGGGGTTGTGTTAGCTATACCTGATCTCAGGGTTGGGGTTGTGTTAGATATACCTGATTTCAGGGTTGGGGTTGTGTTAGCTATACTTGATCTCAGGGTTGGGGTTGTGTTAACTATACCTGATCTCAGCGTTGGGGTTGTGTTAGCTGTACCTGATTTCAGGGTTGCGGTAGCGCAGGGCCTGTGCCAGCAGCTCAGAGGTCTGTTGGAAGCAGTGGCCCAGCTCATCTAACTTCTGCTCCATGGAGATGATGCGCTGCTCCAGCTCCCGGTAAGAGTTGTTCCAGTTGGCACTCAAGTCGCACATAATCATCTGCATCTGTTCACCATCAATCAACCAACCAAACAAACAACCAAACATGATCATCTGCATCTGTTCACCATCAACCAAACAAACAAACAAACAAACAAACAACCAAACATGATCATCTGTTCACCATAAATCAACCAACCAACCAACCAAATAAACAACTAAACATGATCATCTGCATATGTTCACCATCAATCAAACAACCAAACAAACAAACAACCAAACATGATCGTCTGTTCACCATCAGTCAACCAAACAAACAATCATACAGACAATTAATCCATTTATCCAATGCTTGTTGTTTTGTGCTTCTTATAGTTTTTTGTCATAACAACACAAGCATGCCTAACAAAATCCAGACATGGAATTCAGATAAACCCAGACTTAACCCCGGATGAGCTGAGGGTGACAGTGGCAACTATCTTGGGGGAAACAACTCCCTAGGGTAGTTATAACATTGAGGGGAACCACATACGTCACATGTACATATCTCCCTCCTAAAAACTGTCTCCTGTGACCGTTTCTTTCTCATAAATTGGCTCCTGTGTTTGATATACATATGAGCTGGACTTGCACAAATATATCAATCAATTTCATTAATAAAAACGCTCACAACCCATTAACTACAGCCACTTTCTTTAGTTGTGCATTCTTTGCCAGGTATACTGCCCATTAGGTAAAAAGCTCTGAGTCTAGGATTACATCACAGAGTGACTTGAACCTTCTGCTAAACCTCATGGTCGTTTTATAGAGTTTTATGTGTCTTTTACAGACATTTTATGTGTCTCAACACCTATTAATAAATTATACAGCAACTTCAATATACTGGATAATGGTCTGTGTAAGAGTGTGGTTATTACCTGGATCTGGGTTATCCTGCGCGTGGTGTGTGTGTGTGTGTGTGTCAAACATGTCGACACAGTTCTGCCGTGAGTTGTTCTAGCCTACTGTATGGTGTGGTTGGTTTACCTTGGGCAGGTCGACCATCTCACTGGCGTAATCTCTCAGCTTCCTTTGTTTAAGGCGCAGGTGCCGGAATCTGTCCAAAACAGACAAAGGACATAGCAACATCTTAGTATGATTAAATAAATGCCTGGGCCTGAAGTAAAAAACAGTCTTCACTGCCACTAGTACACATTACAGTATGTATATACATCTGACTGGGTAGTGTGTGCACTGTAGAGGGTCTCCTTCACTGAACAAACACAACACCCCTTACACTAACAATTACACAATCCCTTGGCTTTGAGAATAGCTGAGGTACATAATAAACAGTTGCTTCAGGCTTAAAGCGGCAATCAGCAATAGAAACAATAACATAGCATCCTCCCTGCCCCTGTTTCTGTAAAAAGCTAAGGGATGGAGCTGGATAAATGAAACCACTCACATTCATAGACAGAGCTATGGATGCAAGAACTGACCATCCATGCTATCAAAATTATAGTTTTAACTATGTTTTGAGACTATATAGTGTTTGTTTACATTTACATTGTTTAAAAACATTGGAGTAGAACAAGCTAATATTTTGGGTTCTGATGAGGCACAACAGTTGAACTAAACTGATGAGTATTTCTAAGTCATACTTTTCAAGAATCAATGGGTAGGGGAGACCAGGGTTGGTTGTCACACTTTGTACTCTTGTGTGAATTTCTCAGCACTAGTATATCTTACAAGATTATTTTTTAATGTTCAGAGAAAGACCAAGGTCTTCGGTTGAAATGGGGACCCTTTTTATCCTCATATTTATTCTAAAATGGAGTTCTAAGCCATCAAACACACTCTGTCCACTTGTGACAACCAGCCCCATGTTTGCGGGGTTGGATACAATGTTTGCTAGAAGTTTATTCATTTTCTAACAGGAAATTAAGCAGTATAACATACAGTCTTACAAATAGCCTTTCCTTGATTGAACGATATTCCTGTCAAAATTCAGAATTTTATGTCGTGAGAATAACATATGACATTCTGAGTAAATGTGTATGTAAGTTTAGTTCATTAGGATCCCCATTAGCTACTGCACATGCAGCAGCTACTCTTCCTGAGGTCCACATAAAACGTACAAATACATGACAAAGTACAGAACAGTTGCCCTCAGGACAGCCTCAATTCATCAAGGCATGGACTCTACAAGGTATCGAAAGCGTTCCACAGGGATTCTGGCCCATGTTGACTCCAGTACTTCCCACACTTGTGTCAAGTTGGCTGGATGTCCTTTGTGTGGTGGACCATTCTTGATACCCAAGAGAAACTGTTGAGCGTGAAAAACCCAGCAGCGCTGCAGTTCTTGACACAAACTGATGTGTCTGGCACCTACTACCATACCCTGTTCAAAGGCACTTAAACCTTTTATCTTGCCCATTCACCTTCTGAATGGCACACATCCATGTCTTAATTGTATCAAGGTTAAAAATCCTTCTTTAACCTGTCTCCTCCCCTTCATCTATACTGATTGAAGTGGATTTAACAATTGACATCAATAAGGGATCATAGCTTTCAACTGGATTCACCTGGTCAGTCTATGCCATGGAAAGAGCAGGTGTTCTTAATGTTTGTATACGCAGTGTATATTCATATTCTTATATACAGTGCCTTGCGAAAGTATTCGGCCCCCTTGAACTTTGCAACCTTTTGCCAAATTTCAGGCTTCAAACATAAAGATATAAAACTGTATTTTTTTGTGAAGAATCAACAAGTGGGACACAATCATGAAGTGGAACGACATTTATTGGATATTTCAAACTTTTTTAACAAATCAAAAACTGAAAAATTGGGCGTGCAAAATTATTCAGCCCCTTTACTTTCAGTGCAGCAAACTCTATCCAGAAGTTCAGTGAGGATCTCTGAATGATCCAATGTTGACCTAAATGACTAATGATGATAAATACAATCCACCTGTGTGTAATCAAGTCTCCGTATAAATGCACCTGCACTGTGATAGTCTCAGAGGTCCGTTAAAAGCGCAGAGAGCATCATGAAGAACAAGGAACACACCAGGCAGGTCCGAGATACTGTTGTGAAGAAGTTTAAAGCCGGATTTGGATACAAAAATATTTCCCAAGCTTTAAACATCCCAAGGAGCACTGTGCAAGCAATAAAATGGAAATGGAAGGAGTATCAGACCACTGCAAATCTACCAAGACCTGGCCGTCCCTCTAAACTTTCAGCTCATACAAGGAGAAGACTGATCAGAGATGCAGCCAAGAGGCCCATGATCACTCTGGATGAACTGCAGAGATCTACAGCTGAGGTGGGATACTCTGTCCATAGGACAACAATCAGTCGTGTATTGCACAAATCTGGCCTTTATGGAAGAGTGGCAAGAAGAAAGCCATTTCTTAAAGATATCCATAAAAAGTGTCGTTTAAAGTTTGCCACAAGCCACCTGGGAGACACACCAAACATGTGGAAGAAGGTGCTCTGGTCAGATGAAACCAAAATTGAACTTTTTGGCAACAATGCAAAACGTTATGTTTGGCGTAAAAGCAACACAGCTGAACACACCATCCCCACTGTCAAACATGGTGGTGGCAGCATCATGGTTTGGGCCTGCTTTTCTTCAGCAGGGACAGGGAAGATGGTTAAAATTGATGAGAAGATGGATGGAGCCAAATACAGGACCATTCTGGAAGAAAACCTGATGGAGTCTGCAAAAGACCTGAGACAGGGACGGAGATTTGTCTTCCAACAAGACAATGATCCAAAACATAAAGCAAAATCTACAATGGAATGGTTCAAAAATAAACATATCCAGGTGTTAGAATGGCCAAGTCAAAGTCCAGACCTGAATCCAATCGAGAATCTGTGGAAAGAACTGAAAACGGCTGTTCACAAATGCTCTCCATCCAACCTCACTGAGCTCGAGCTGTTTTGCAAGGAGGAATGGGAAAAAATGTCAGTCTCTCGATGTGCAAAACTGATAGAGACATACCCCAAGCGACTTACAGCTGTAATCGCAGCAAAAGGTGGCGCTACAAAGTATTAACTTAAGGGGGCTGAATAATTTTGCACGCCCAATTTTTCAGTTTTTGATTTGTTAAAAAAGTTTGAAATATCCAATAAATGTCGTTCCACTTCATGATTGTGTCCCACTTGTTGTTGATTCTTCACAAAAAAATACAGTTTTATATCTTTATGTTTGAAGCCTGAAATGTGGCAAAAGGTCGCAAAGTTCAAGGGGGCCGAATACTTTCGCAAGGCACTGTACAGTACAGTTAAATCAGATCTTTAGAAAGAGGGGAGGTGCTGTGACACAGTACTGTATGTTTATTATTAATGGTGGCAGAGCATTCCATGATGACATGGCGCTATACATAACTAAGCAACGCATAAAATCTGTTTTTGGTTTGGGTACCGTGAAGAAAACCCATAATGGCGTGTCTGGTGGGGAATGTGTCTTTTTAAAGTGTATGCAAAGAGATTATACAAGTGGTTAGGCATATTGTAACATACACCTTTCTTAAAAAGACTTAAAGAGAAGTAGTCAATTTCTCCTCAACCCTCAACCATGAGACTACCATGCATGTTGTTGATGTTAGTTCTGTGTGTGCAGTTAAGGGCAAGGCACACTGCTTTGTTTTGAGCCAGCTGCAGCTTTGCTAAGTCTTTCTTTGCTGAACCTGACCATATCACCGGACAGTAATTAAGACTGGACAAGATCAGAGCCTGAACAACTAGTACAGTTGCTCTTTGTGTCAAAAACGCAGAACATCTTTTTATAACAACTTCGTCAATATGACTTGACCTTGATAACAGACCATCCAATGTTACTCCTAAGATGTTAGCTTCTTCAACTTGTTCAATGGTCACATCCTTTACGCACAAATCCATTTAATGTTTAGGTCTAAGAGAATGTTTTAACCAAATATAATGCTTTTTGTTTTAGATGCATTTAAGGCCAGTTTATTATTAATTACCCATTCTGACTGTAACTCCTTGCTAAGAG